>NW_027077433.1:1500000-1633404 GCF_963924675.1 Phocoena phocoena
CTCACCGAAACTCACCAGTGCTATCAGCCTGAAGTGTCCAGCCTTATGTCTCAACCAGCTCTGGGTGTAGATGTGGTCAATCCCGGTTGCATCACATGCCCTGAGTGAATTATTTAAGAATTGCTCTCTATTTCACTATCTTTGTGTTTTGTTTTCGAAATTTATTTTGATAATGGGATTTATCGGATTTTCACTGCTGCATTTCCGCCGCTGTACACACGCTTGATTCTCTTACGGAGACATATATATCCATGGGTTTTAAGATTCTTCCTAGTCAGGTATATTCCTAGGCGTTGAATATGTGGTGTTGGGTCCATTTCGTTGAGCAAGGAGTAGGTCTTGTCTATTACATATTTGGCTTATGGAAAGTTATCTGTGCTAATTTCAGTCTCTGGTTTTATGCAGCACCCCAACGCACCTTTCCCCATAAGCAAGCACTAGTTGGTTTTCTAAATTTGAGACCCTGTTCTTTTTTGTAATTCAGTTCATGTGTAGTCAAGTTTACATTCCGTGTATTAGTGATATCTTATGATGTTTCTTTTTCTGTGTGACGTAGTTCACGTAGAATCACCGTACCTGCATCCACTCACTATGCCGCTACGGGCCTGATGACACAGATTACATTGCTGAGTGATATTGCATTGTACGTACGTGCCACAACTTCTTTATCCATTTTTTGCTTTCTGGGATATTTACCTGATACTGTAGACGAGCTTCTTGTGAACACAGCCGTCCCAAATATTGGGGTGGCTGTCTGTTTTTGATTTTAATTTCCGTAAGCTATAGGACCATAAGTGGAAGTGCCATAGGCTGTGTTGCTTTGTTTCTTACGTGTTTCAGGAAACACCATACACTTCTCCAGGGTGGCTGCTGGCAATTTACATCCTGCCAATCAGCATAACAAGGCTCCCTGTTCTCCATATCCTGTCCTACCTTTCTGGATTTTACACTTTTTTCCGATGGCCCTTTTGCCCGGGGGCCAGTGAGACTTCGTTGTGGTGCAGATTTCCTTTACAGGCTTGCTTGGTTGGCCAAAAAGGGCGTATGCGTTTTTTCCTGAATATATTCAGGAAAATACGCATACGCCCTTTTTGGCCAAGTGCATCATTGTCGACGTTCTGCCTCTTTTCCTATGCTTTCAGGGCAATTCCAGTCTACCCCTGCAATCGTTTTCCTGAAATTCTGCCCTGCTTTCAAGTCCCCTTCGCAGGCTTACTTCAATATATTTTTGGAGGATAGCTGTCATTTATAACTCTGCAGGTTTGTGAATTACAGTGCACCTGAGCTCCTTTCTTCAACTCGCTTTCTTGTGAGCTGGGCACAAAACCGCAGGAGTGCTTCAGGCCCTAATCTGTTTTCAGCAGGGCACACTGAGCCTTTGTTTAATTCCTCTTCCTGGTGGGCAATGAGCATTACATTTGCCCGTGCAGACACCTACAGCTAGTCTCTCATTGGTTCTCCCTATTCCTGTTCATCTTGCACAGAAATTGCAAGCTGTGCCAAAGAGGAGGTTAAAGGCACTGACTCTCCAAGCGGGGAGAGTGTTAGTAAAGCATCTGGAATATTGAACCCGAGGACCAGGATACGAAAACGGAGGTGCATTTTAAATCGTTTCCCAATCACACGGTGGACGATATTCTGGGTTTCCCATGCATGTTTTAGCTGGAGGACGAATCCCTTGAACCTGGAGAGTTGGGACCCATGGAATGGGTACCATGCAGTATGACTTCAAAGGGTCTGCATTTGCTCACTGAAACTCACCAATGCTATCAGCCTGAAGTGTCCAGCCTTATGTCTCAACCAGCTCTGGGTGTAGATGTGGTAAATCCCGGTTGCATCACATGCCCTGAGTGAATTATTTAAGAATTGCTCTCTATTTCACTGTCTTTGTGTTTTGTTTTCGAAATTTATTTTGATAATGGGATTTATCAGATTTTCAGTGCTGCGTTTCGGCCGCTGTACACATGCTTGATTCTCTTACGGAGACATATATATCCATGGGTTTTAAGATTCTTCCTAGTCAGGTATATTCCTAGGCATTGAATATGTGGTGTTGGGTCCATTTCGTTGAGCAAGGAGTAGGTCTTGTCTATTACATATTTGGCTTATGGAAAGTTATCTGTGCTAATTTCAGTCTCTGGTTTTATGCAGCACCCCAAGGCTCCTTTCCCCATAAGCAAGCACTAGTTGGTTTTCTAAATTTGAGACCCTGTTCTGTTTTGTAATTCAGTTCATGTGTAGTCAAGTTTACATTCCGTGTATTAGTGATATCTTATGATGTTTCTTTTTCTGTGTGACGTAGTTCACGTAGAATCACCGTACCTGCATCCACACACTATGCCGCTACGGGCCTGATGACACAGATTTCATTGCTGAGTGATATTGCATTGTACGTACGTGCCACAACTTCTTTATCCATTTTTTGCTTTCTGGGATATTTACCTGATACTGTAGACGAGCTTCTTGTGAACACAGCCGTCCCAAATATTGGGGTGGCTGTCTCTTTTTGATTTTAATTTCCGTAAGCTATAGGACCATAAGTGGAAGTGCCATAGGCTGTGTTGCTTTGTTTCTTACGTGTTTCAGGAAACACCATACACTTCTCCAGGGTGGCTGCTGGCAATTTACATCCTGCCAATCAGCATAACAAGGCTCCCTGTTCCCCATATCCTGTCCTACATTTCTGGATTTTACACTTTTTTCAGATGGCCCTTTTGCCCGGGGGGGGGGGGCAGTGAGACTTCATTGTAGTGCAGATTTCCTTTACAGGCTTGCTTGGTTGGTCAAAAAGGGCGTATGCGTTTTTTCCTGAATATATTCAGGAAAAAACGCATACGCCCTTTTTGGCCAAGTGCATCATTGTCGACGTTGTGCCTCTTTTCCTATGCTTTCAGGGCAATTCCAGTCTACCCCCTGCAATCGTTTTCCTGAAATTCAGCCCCGCTTTCAAGTCCCCTTCCCAGGCTTACTTCAATATATTTTTGGAGGATAGCTGTCATTTATAACTCTGCAGGTTTGTGAAGTACAGTGCCCCTGAGCTCCTTTCTTCAACTCGATTTCTTGTGAGCTGGGCACAAAACCGCAGGATTGCTTCAGGCCCTAATGTGTTTCCAGCAGGGCACACTGAGCCTTTGGTTAATTCCTCTTCCTGGTGGGAAATGAGCGTTACATTTGCCCGTGCAGACACCTATAGCTAGTCTCTCATTGTTTCTCCCTATTCCTGTTCATCTTGCACAGAAATTGCAAGCTGTGCCAAACAGGAGGTTAAAGGCACTGACTCTCCAAGCAGGGAGAGTGTTAGTAAAGCATCTGGAATGGTGAACCCGAGGACCAGGATACGGAAACTGAGATGCATTTTAAATCGTTTCCCAATCACACGGGGGAAGATACTCTGGGTTTCCCATGCATGTTTTTGCTGGAGGAAGAATCCCTTGAACCTGGAGAGTTGTGACCCATGGAATGCGTACCATGCAGTATGACTTCAAAGGGTCTGCATTTGCTCACCGAAACTCACCAATGCTATCAGCCTGAAGTGTCCAGCCTTATGTCTCAACCAGCTGTGGGTGTAGATGTGGTCAATCCCGGTTGCATCACATGCCCTGAGTGAATTGTTTAAGAATTGCTCTCTATTTCACTGTCTTTGTGTTTTGTTTTTGAAATTTATTTTGATAATGGGATTTATCGGATTTTCACTGCTGTGTTTATGCCGCTGTACAAACGCTTGATTCTCTTACGGAGACATATAAATCCATGGGTTTTAAGATTCTTCCTAGTCAGGTATATTCCTAGGCCTTGAATATGTGGTGTTGAGTCCATTTCGTTGAGCAAGGAGTAGGTCTTGTCTATTACATATTTGGCTGATGGAAAGTTATCTGTGCTAATTTCAGTCTCTGGTTTTATGCAGCATCCCAATGCACATTTCCCCATAAGCAAGCACTAGTTGGTTTTAAAAATTTGAGACCCTGTTCTGTTTTGTAATTCAGTTCATGTGTAGTTAAATTTACATTCCGTTTATTAGTGATATCTTATGATGTTTCTTTTTCTGTATGACGTAGTTCACGTAGAATCACCGTACCTGCATCCACTCACTATGCCGCTAGGGGCCTGATGACACAGATTTAATTGCTGAGTGATATTGCATTGCACGTACGTGCCACAACTTCTTTATCCATTTTTTGATTTCTGGGATATTTACCTGGTACTGTAGACGAGCTTCTTGGGAACACAGCTGTCCCAAACTTTGGGGTGGATCTCTGTTTTTGATTTTAATTTCCCTAAGCAAGAGGACCATAAGTGCAATTGCCATAGGCTGTGTTCCTTTATTTCTTACATGGTTCAGGAAACACCATACACTTCTACAGGGTGGCTGTTGGCAATTTTCATCCTCCCAATCAGCATAACAAGGCTCCCTGTTCTGCATATCCTGTCCTACCTTTCTGGATTTTACACTTTTTTCAGATGGCCCTTTTGCCCGGGGGTGGGGGGGGCAGTGAGATTTCATTGTAGTGCAGATTTCCTTTACAGGCTTGCTTGGTTGGCCAAAAAGGGCGTATGCGTTTTTTCCTGAATATATTCAGGAAAAAACGCATACGCACTTTTTGGCCAAGTGCATCATTGACGACATTGTGCCTCTTTTCCTATGCTTTCAGGGCAATTCCAGTCTACCCCCTGCAATCGTTTTCCTGAAATTCTGCGCCGCTTTCAAGTCCCCTTCGCAGGCTTACTTCAATATATTTTTGGAGGATAGCTGTCATTTATAACTCTGCAGGTTTGTGAATTACAGTGCCCCTGAGCTCCTTTCTTCAACTCACTTTCTTGTGAGCTGGGCACAAAACCGCAGGATTGCTTCAGGCCCTAATTTGTTTTCTGCAGGGCTCGCTGAGCCTTTGTTTAATTCCTCTTCCTGGTGGGTAATGAGCGTTACATTCGCCCGTGCAGACACCTACAGCTAGTCTCTCATTGGTTCTCCCTATTCCTGTTCATCTTGCACAGAAATTGCAAGCTGTGCCAAACAGGAGGTTATAGGCACTGACTCTCCAAGCGGGGAGAGTGTTAGTAAAGCATCTGGAATGGTGAACCCGAGGACCAGGATATGAAAACTGAGATGCATTTTAAATCGTTTCCCAATCACACGGTGGACGATACTCTGGATTTCCCATGCATGTTTTAGCTGGAGGAAGAATGCCTTGAACCTGGAGAGTTGGGACCCATGGAATGGGTACCATGCAGTATGACTTCAAAGGGTCTGCACTTGCTCACCGAAACTCACCAATGCTATCAGCCTGAAGTGTCCAGCCTTATGTCTCAACCAGCTCTGGGTGTAGATGTGGTCAATCCCGGTTGCATCACATGCCCTGAGTGAATTATTTAAGAATTGCTCTCTATTTCACTGTCTTTGTGTTTTGTTTTCGAAATTTATTTTGATAATGGGATTTATCGGATTTTCAGTGCTGCGTTTCGGCCGATGTACACACGCTTGATTCTCTTACGGAGATATATATATCCATGGGTTTTAAGATTCTTCCTAGTCAGGTATATTCCTAGGCGTTGAATATGTGGTGTTGTGTCCATTTCGTTGAGCAAGGAGTAGGTCTTGTCTTTTACATATTTGGCTTATGGAAAGTTATCTGTGCTAATTTCAGTCTCTGGTTTTATGCAGCACCCCAAAGCACCTTTCCCCATAAGCAAGCACTAGTTGGTTTTCTAAATTTGAGACCCTGTTCTGTTTTGTAATTCAGTTCATGTGTAGTCAAGTTTACATTCCGTGTATTAGTGATATCTTATGATGTTTCTTTTTCTGTGTGACGTAGTTCACGTAGAATCACCGTACCTGCATCCACTCACTATGCCGCTACGGGCCTGATGACACAGATTTCATTGCTGAGTGATATTGCATTGTACGTACGTGCCACAACTTCTTTATCCATTTTTTGCTTTCTGGGATATTTACCTGATACTGTAGACGAGCTTCTTGTGAACACAGCCGTCCCAAACTTTGGGGTGGCTCTCTGTTTTTGATTTTAATTTCCCTAAGGAATAGGACCATAAGTGCATTTGCCATAGGCTGTGTTGCTTTATTTCTTACGTGTTTCAGGAAACACCATACACTTTTCCAGGGTGGCTGTTCACAATTTACATCCTGCAAATCAGCATAACAAGGCTCCCTGTTCTCCATATCCTGTCCAACCTTTCTGGATTTTACACTTTTTTCAGATGGCCCTTTTGCCGGGGGGCAGTGAGATTTCATTGTAGTGCAGATTTCCTTTACAGGGTTGCTCGGTTGGCCAAAAAGGGCGTATGCGTTTTTTCCTGAATATATTCAGGAAAAAACGCTTACGCACTTTTTGGCCAAGTGCATCATTGTCGACGTTGTGCCTCTTTTCCTATGCTTTCAGGGCAATTCCAGTCTACCCCCTGCAATCGTTTTCCTGAAATTCAGCCCCGCTTTCAAGTCCCCTTCGCAGGCTTACTTCAATATATTTTTGGAGGATAGCTGTCATTTATAACTCTGCAGGTTTGTGAAGTACAGTGCCCATGAACTCCTTTCTTCAAATCGCTTTCTTGTGAGCTGGGCACAAAACCGCAGGATTGGTTCAGGCCCTAATCTGTTTCCAGCAGGGCACACTGAGCCTTTGTTTAATTCCTCTTCCTGGTGGGCAATGAGCGTTACATTTGCCCGTGCATACACCTACAGCTAGTCTCTCATTGGTTCTCCCT
The DNA here is from genome assembly GCF_963924675.1 of Phocoena phocoena. Classification (NCBI taxonomy): domain Eukaryota; kingdom Metazoa; phylum Chordata; class Mammalia; order Artiodactyla; family Phocoenidae; genus Phocoena; species Phocoena phocoena. The sequence continues at coordinate 1,506,718 of NW_027077433.1, forward strand.
ATTCCTGTTCATCTTGCACAGAAATTGCAAGCTGTGCCAAACAGGACGTTAAAGGCACTGACTCTCCAAGTGGGGAGAGTGTTAGTAAAGCATCTGGAATGGTGAACCCGAGGACCAGGATACGAAAACTGAGATGCATTTTAAATCGTTTCCCAATCACACGGTGGACGATACTCTGGGTTTCCCATGCATGTTTTAGCTGGAGGAAGAATCCCTTGAACCAGGAGAGTTGGGACCCATGGAATGGGTACCATGCAGTATGACTTCAAAGGGTCTGCATTTGCTCACCAAAACTCACCAATGCTATCAGCCTGAAGTGTCCAGCCTTATGTCTCAACCAGCTCTGGGTGTAGATGTGGTCAATCCCGGTTGCATCACATGCCCTGAGTGAATTATTTAAGAATTGCTCTCTGTTTCACTGTGTTTGTGTTTTGTTTCCGAAATTTATTTTGATAATGGGATTTATCGGATTTTCACTGCTGTGTTTCGGCCGCTGTACACATCCTTGATTCTCTTACGGAGACATATATATCCATGGGTATTAAGATTCTTCCTAGTCAGGTATATTCCTAGGCGTTGAATATGTGGTGTTGAGTCCATTTCGTTGAGCAAGGAGTAGGTCTTGTCTATTACATATTTGGCTTATGGAAAGTTATCTGTGCTAATTTCAGTCTCTGGTTTTATGCAACACCCCAACGCACCTTTCCCCATAAGCAAGCACAAGTTGGTTTTCTAAATTTGAGACCCTGTTCCGTTTTGTAATTCAGTTCATGTGTAGTCAAGTTTACATTCCGTGTATTAGTGATATCTTATGATGTTTCTTTTTCTGTGTGACGTAGTTCACGTAGAATCACCGTACCTGCATCCACTCACTATGCCGCTACGGGCCTGATGACACAGATTTCATTGCTGAGTGATACTGTATTGCACGTTCGTGCCACAACTTCTTTATCCATTTTTTGATTTCTGGGATATTTACCTGGTACTGTAGACGAGCTTCTTGTGAACACAGCCGTCCCAAACTTTGGGGTGGCTCTCTGTTTTTGATTTTAATTTCCCTAAGGAATAGGACCATAAGTGCATTTGCCATAGGCTGTGTTGCTTTATTTCTTACGTGTTTCAGGAAACACCATACACTTTTCCAGGGTGGCTGTTCACAATTTACATCCTGCAAATCAGCATAACAAGGCTCCCTGTTCTCCATATCCTGTCCTACCTTTCTGGATTTTACACTTTTTTCAGATGGCCCTTTTGCCGGGGGGCAGTGAGATTTCATTGTAGTGCAGATTTCCTTTACAGGGTTGCTCGGTTGGCCAAAAAGGGCGTATGCGTTTTTTCCTGAATATATTCAGGAAAAAACGCTTACGCACTTTTTGGCCAAGTGCATCATTGTCGACGTTGTGCCTCTTTTCCTATGCTTTCAGGGCAATTCCAGTCTACCCCCTGCAATCGTTTTCCTGAAATTCAGCCCCGCTTTCAAGTCCCCTTCGCAGGCTTACTTCAATATATTTTTGGAGGATAGCTGTCATTTATAACTCTGCAGGTTTGTGAAGTACAGTGCCCATGAACTCCTTTCTTCAAATCGCTTTCTTGTGAGCTGGGCACAAAACCGCAGGATTGCTTCAGGCCCTAATCTGTTTCCAGCAGGGCACACTGAGCCTTTGTTTAATTCCTCTTCCTGGTGGGCAATGAGCGTTACATTTGCCCGTGCAGACACCTACAGCTAGTCTCTCATTGGTTCTCCCTATTCCTGTTCATCTTGCACAGAAATTGCAAGCTGTGCCAAACAGGACGTTAAAGGCACTGACTCTCCAAGTGGGGAGAGTGTTAGTAAAGCATCTGGAATGGTGAACCCGAGGACCAGGATACGAAAACTGAGATGCATTTTAAATCGTTTCCCAATCACACGGTGGACGATACTCTGGGTTTCCCATGCATGTTTTAGCTGGAGGAAGAATCCCTTGAACCTGGAGAGTTGGGACCCATGGAATGGGTACCATGCAGTATGACTTCAAAGGGTCTGCATTTGCTCACCGAAACTCACCAATGCTATCAGCCTGAAGTGTCCAGCCTTATGTCTCAACCAGCTCTGGGTGTAGATGTGGTCAATCCCGGTTGCATCACATGCCCTGAGTGAATTATTTAAGAATTGCTCTCTATTTCAATGTCTTTGTGTTTTGTTTTCGAAATTTATTTTGATAATGGGATTTATCGGATTTTCACTGCTGCGTTTCGGCCGCTGTACACACGCTTGATTCTCTTACGGAGACATATATATCCATGGGTTTTAAGATTCTTCCTAGTCAGGTATATTCCTAGGCGTTGAATATGTGGTGTTGGGTCCATTTCGTTGAGCATGGAGTAGGTCTTGTCTATTACATATTTGGCTTATGGAAAGTTATCTGTGCTAATTTCAGTCTCTGGTTTTATGCAGCACCCCAACGCACCTTTCCCCATAAGCAAGCACTAGTTGGTTTTCTAAATTTGAGACCCTGTTCTGTTTTGTAATTCAGTTCATGTGTAGTCAAGTTTACATTCCGTGTATTAGTGATATCTTATGATGTTTCTTTTTCTGTGTGACGTAGTTCACGTAGAATCACCGTACCTGCCTCCACTCACTATGCCGCTACGGGTCTGATGACACAGATTTCATTGCTAAGTGATATTGCATTGTACGTACGTGCCACAATATCTTTATCCATTTTTTGCTTTCTGGGATATTTACCTGATACTGTAGACGAGCTTCTTGTGAACACAGCCGTCCCAAATATTGGGGTGGCTGTCTGTTTTTGATTTTAATTTCCGTAAGCTATAGGACCATAAGTGGAAGTGCCATAGGCTGTGTTGCTTTGTTTCTTACGTGTTTCAGGAAACACCATACACTTCTCCAGGTTGGCTGCTGGCAATTTACATCCTGCCAATCAGCATAACAAGGCTCCCTGTTCTCCATATCCTGTCCTACCTTTCTGGATTTTACACTTTTTTCCGATGGCCCTTTTGCCCGGGGGGCAGTGAGACTTTATTGTAGTGCAGATTTCCTTTACAGGCTTGCTTGGTTGGCCAAAAAGGGCGTATGCGTTTTTTCCTGAATATATTCAGGAAAAAACGCATACGCCCTTTTTGGCCAAGTGCATCATTGTCGACGTTCTGCCTCTTTTCCTATGCTTTCAGGGCAATTCCAGTCTACCCCCTGCAATCGTTTTCCTGAAACTCTGCCCCGCTTTCAAGTCCTCTTCGCAGGCTTACTTCAATATATTTTTGGAGGATAGCTGTCATTTATAACTCTGCAGGTTTGTGAAGTACAGTGCCCCTGAGCTCCTTTCTTCAACTCGCTTTCTTGTGAGCTGGGCACAAAACCGCAGGATTGCTTCAGGCCCTAATCTGTTTCCGGCAGGGCACAGTGATCCTTTGGATAATTCCTCTTCCTGGTGGGAAATGAGCCTTACATTTGCCCGTGCAGACACCTACAGCTAGTCTCTCATTGGTTCTCCCTATTCCTGTTCATCTTGCACAGAAATTGCAAGCTGTGCCAAACAGGAGGTTAAAGGCACTGACTCTCCAAGCGGGGAGAGTGTTAGTAAAGCATCTGGAATGGTGAACCCGAGGACCAGGATACGAAAACTGAGATGCATTTTAAATCGTTTCCCAATCACACGGTGGACCATACTCTGGGTTTCCCATGCATGTTTTAGCTGGAGGAAGAATCCCTTGAACCTGGAGAGTTGGGAGCCATGGAATGGGTACCATGCAGTATGACTTCAAAGGGTCTACATTTGCTCACCAAAACTCACCAATGCTATCAGCCTGAAGTGTCCAGCCTTATGTCTCAACCAGCTCTGGGTGTAGATGTGGTCAATCCCGGTTGCATCACATGCCCTGAGTGAATTATTTAAGAATTGCTCTCTATTTCACTGTCTTTGTGTTTTGTTTTCAAAATTTATTTTGATAATGGGATTTATCGGATTTTCACTGCTGCGTTTCGGCCGCTGTACACACGCTTGATTCTCTTATGGAGACATATATATCCATGGGTTTTAAGATTCTTCCTAGTCAGGTATATTCCTAGGCGTTGAATATGTGGTGTTGAGTCCATTTCGTTGAGCAAGGAGTAGGTCTTGTCTATTACATATTTGGCTTATGGAATGTTATCTGTGCTAATTTCAGTCTCTGGTTTTATGCAGCACCCCAACGCACCTTTCCCCATAAGCAAGCACTAGTTGGTTTTCTAAATTTGAGACCCTGTTCTGTTTTGTAATTCAGTTCATGTGTAGTCAAGTTTACATTCCGTGTATTAGTGATATCTTATGATGTTTCTTTTTCTGTGTGACGTAGTTCACGTAGAATCACCGTACCTGCATCCACTTACTATGCCGCTACGGGCCTGATGACACAGATTTCATTGCTGAGTGATATTGCATTGCACGTACGTGCCACAACTTCTTTATCCATTTTTTGCTTTCTGGGATATTTACCTGATACTGTAGACGAGCTTCTTGTGAAAACAGCCGTGCCAAATATTGGGGTGACTGTCTGTTTTTGATTTTAATTTCCGTAAGCTATAGGACCAGAAGTGGAAGTGCCATAGGCTGTGTTGCTTTGTTTCTTACGTGTTTCAGGAAACACCATACACTTCTCCAGGGTGGCTGCTGGCAATTTACATCCTGCCAATCAGCATAACAAGGCTCCCTGTTCTCCATATCTTGTCCTACCTTTCTGGATTTTACACTTTTTTCAGATGGCCCTTTTGCCCGGGGGGGCAGTGAGATTTCATTGTAGTGCAGATTTCCTTTACAGGCTTGCTTGGTTGGCCAAAAAGGGCGTATGCGTTTTTTCCTGAATATATTCAGGAAAAAACGCATACGCCCTTTTTGGCCAAGTGCATCATTGTCGACGTTGTGCCTCTTTTCCTATGCTTTCAGGGCAATTCCTGTCTACCCCCTGCAATCGTTTTCCTGAAATTCAGCCCCGCTTTCAAGTCCCCTTCGCAGGCTTACTTCAATATATTTTTGGAGGATAGCTGTCATTTATAACTCTGCAGGTTTGTGAAGTACAGTGCCCCTGAGCTCCTTTCTTCAACTCGCTTTCTTGTGAGCTGGGCACAAAACCGCAGGATTGCTTCAGGCCCTAATCTGTTTCCAGCAGGGCACACTGAGCCTTTGTTTAATTCCTCTTCCTGGTGGGCAATGAGCGTTACATTTGCCCGTGCAGACCCCTACAGCTAGTCTCTCATTGGTTCTACCTATTCCTGTTCATCTTGCACAGAAATGGCAAGCTGTGCCAAACAGGAGTTTAAAGGCACTGACTCTCCAAGCGGGGAGAGTGTTAGTAAAGCATCTGGAATGGTGAACCCGAGGACCAGGATACGAAAACTGAGATGCATTTTAAATCGTTTCCCAATCACACGGTGGACGATACTCTGGGTTTCCCATGCATGTTTAAGCTGGAGGAAGAATCCCTTGAACCTGGAGAGTTGGGACCTATGGAAAGGGTACCATGCAGTATGACTTCAAAGGGTCTGCATTTACTCACCGAAACTCACCAATGCTATCACGCTGAAGTGTCCAGCCTTATGTCTCAACCAGCTCTGGGTGTAGATGTGGTCAATCCCGGTTGCATCACATGCCCTGAGTGAATTATTTAAGAATTGCTCTCTATTTCACTGTCTTTGTGTTTTGTTTTCGAAATTTATTTTGATAATGGGATTTATCGGATTTTCACTGCTGCGTTTCCGCCGCTGTACAGACGCTTGATTCTCTTACGGAGACATATATATCCATGGGTTTTAAGATTCTTCCTAGTCAGGTATATTCCTAGGCGTTGAATATGTGGTGTTGAGTCCATTTCGTTGAGCAAGGAGTAGGTCTTGTCTATTACATATTTGGCTTATGGAATGTTATCTGTGCTAATTTCAGTCTCTGGTTTTATGCAGCACCCCAAGGCACCTTTCCCCATAAGCAAGCACTAGTTGGTTTTCTAAATTTGAGACCCTGTTCTGTTTTGTAGTTCACTTAATGTGTAGTCAAGTTTACATTCCGTGTATTAGTGATATCTTATGATGTTTCTTTTTCTGTGTGACGTAGTTCACGGAGAATCACCGTACCTGCATCCACTCACTATGCCACTACGGGCCTGATGACTCAGATTTCATTGCTGAGTGATATTGCATTGTACGTACGTGCCACAACTTCTTTATCCATTTTTTGCTTTCTGGGATATTTACCTGATACTGTAGACGAGCTTCTTGTGAACACAGCCGTCCCAAATATTGGGGTGGCTGTCTGTTTTTGATTTTAATTTCCGTAAGCTATAAGACCATAAGTGGAAGTGCCATAGGCTGTGTTGCTTTGTTTCTTACCTGTTTCAGGAAACAGCATACACTTCTCCAGAGTGGCTGCTGGCAATTTACATCCTGCCAATCAGCATAACAAGGCTCCCTGTTCTCCATATCCTGTCCTACTTTTCTGGATTTTACACTTTTTTCAGATGGCCCTTTTGCCCGGGGGGGCAGTGAGATTTCATTGTAGTGCAGATTTCTTTACAGGCTTGCTTGGTTGGCCAAAAAGGGCGTATGCGTTTTTTCCTGAATATATTCAGGAAAAAACGCATACGCCCTTTTTGGCCAAGTGCATCATTGTCGACGTTGTGCCTCTTTTCCTATGCTTTCAGGGCAATTCCAGTCTACCCCCTGCAATCGTTTTCCTGAAATTCAGCCCCGCTTTCAAGTCCCCTTCGCAGGCTTACTTCAATATATTTTTGGAGGATAGCTGTCATTTATAACTCTGCAGGTTTGTGAAGTACAGTGCCCCTGAACTCCTTTCTTCAACTCTCTTTCTTGTGAGCTGGGCACAAAACCGCAGGATTCCTTCAGGCCCTAATCTGTTTCCAGCAGGGCACACTGAGCCTTTGTTTAATTCCTCTTCCTGGTGGGCAATGAGTGTTACATTTGCCCGTGCAGACACCTACAGCTAGTCTCTCATTGGTTCTCCCTATTCCTGTTCATCTTGCACAGAAATGGCAAGCTGTGCCAAACAGGAGGTTAAAGGCACTGACTCTCCAAGCGGGGAGAGTGTTAGTAAAGCATCTGGAATGGTGAACCCGAGGACCAGGATACGAAAACTGAGATGCATTTTAAATCGTTTCCCAATCACACGGTGGACGATACTCTGGGTTTCCCATGCATGTTTTAGCTGGAGGAAGAATGCCTTGAACCTGGAGAGTTGGGACCCATGGAATGGGTACCATGCAGTATGACTTCAAAGGGTCTGCATTTGCTCACCGAAACTCACCAGTGCTATCAGGCTGAAGTGTCCAGCCTTATGTCTCAACCAGCTCTGGGTGTAGATGTGGTCAATCCCGGTTGCATCACATGCCCTGAGTGAATTATTTAAGAATTGCTCTCTATTTCACTGTCTTTGTGTTTTGTTTTCGAAATTTATTTTGATAATGGGATTTATCGGATTTTCACTGCTGCGTTTCGGCCGCTGTACACACGCTTGATTCTCTTACGGAGACATATATATCCATGGGTTTTAAGATTCTTCCTAGTCAGGTATATTCCTAGGCGTTGAATATGTGGTGTTGAGTCCATTTCGTTGAGCAAGGAGTAGGTCTTGTCTATTACATATTTGGCCTATGGAATGTTATCTGTGCTAATTTCAGTCTCTGGTTTTATGCAGCACCCCAAGGCACCTTTCCCCATAAGCAAGCACTAGTTGGTTTTCTAAATTTGAGACCATGTTCTGTTTTGTAATTCACTTCATGTGTAGTCAAGTTTACATTCCGTGTATTAGTGATATCTTATGATGTTTCTTTTTCTGTGTGACGTAGTTCACGTAGAATCACCGTACCTGCATCCACTCACTATGCCACTACGGGCCTGATGACACAGATTTCATTGCTGAGTGATATTGCATTGTACGTACGTGCCACAACTTCTTTATCCATTTTTTGCTTTCTGGGATATTTACCTGATACTGTAGATGAGCTTCTTGTGAACACAGCCGTCCCAAATATTGGGGTGGCTGTCTGTTTTTGATTTTAATTTCCGTAAGCTATAAGACCATAAGTGGAAGTGCCATAGGCTGTGTTGCTTTGCTTCTTACGTGTTTCAGGAAACACCATACACTTCTCCAGAGTGGCTGCTGGCAATTTACATCCTGCCAATCAGCATAACAAGGCTCCCTGTTCTCCATATCCTGTCCTACCTTTCTGGATTTTACACTTTTTTCAGATGGCCCTTTTGCCCGGGGGGGCAGTGAGATTTCATTGTAGTGCAGATTTCCTTTACAGGCTTGCTTGGTTGGCCAAAAAGGGCGTATGCGTTTTTTCCTGAATATATTCAGGAAAAAACGCATACGCCCTTTTTGGCCAAGTGCATCATTGTCGACGTTGTGCCTCTTTTCCTATGCTTTCAGTGCAATTCCAGTCTGCCCCCTGCAATCGTTTTCCTGAAATTCAGCCCCGCTTTCAAGTCCCCTTCGCAGGCTTACTTCAATATATTTTTGGAGGATAGCTGTCATTTATAACTCTGCAGGTTTGTGAAGTACAGTGCCCCTGAACTCCTTTCTTCAACTCGCTTTCTTGTGAGCTGGGCACAAAACCGCAGGATTGCTTCAGGCCCTAATCTGTTTCCAGCAGGGCACACTGAGCCTTTGTTTAATTCCTCTTCCTGGTGGGCAATGAGCGTTACATTTGCCCGTGCAGACACCTACAGCTAGTCTCTCATTGGTTCTCCCTATTCCTGTTCATCTTGCACAGAAATGGCAAGCTGTGCCAAACAGGAGGTTAAAGGCACTGACTCTCCAAGCGGGGAGAGTGTTAGTAAAGCATCTGGAATGGTGAACCCGAGGACCAGGATACGAAAACTGAGATGCATTTTAAATCGTTTCCCAATCACACGGTGGACGATACTCTGGGTTTCCCATGCATGTTTTAGCTGGAGGAAGAATGCCTTGAACCTGGAGAGTTGGGACCCATGGAATGGGTACCATGCAGTATGACTTCAAAGGGTCTGCATTTGCTCACCGAAACTCACCAGTGCTATCAGCCTGAAGTGTCCAGCCTTATGTCTCAACCAGCTCTGGGTGTAGATGTGGTCAATCCCGGTTGCATCACATGCCCTGAGTGAATTATTTAAGAATTGCTCTCTATTTCACTGTCTTTCTGTTTTGTTCTCGAAATTTATTTTGATAATGGGATTTATCGGATTTTCACTGCTGCGTTTCGGCCGCTGTACACACGCTTGATTCTCTTACGGAGACATATATTTCCATGGGTTTTAAGATTCTTCCTAGTCAGGTATATTCCTAGGCGTTGAATATGTGGTGTTGGGTCCATTACGTTGAGCAAGGAGTAGGTCTTGTCTATTACATATTTGGCTTATGGAAAGTTATCTGTGCTAATTTCAGTCTCTGGTTTTATGCAGCACCCCAAGGCACCTTTCTCCATAAGCAAGCACTAGTCGGTTTTCTAAATTTGAGACCCTGTTCTGTTTTGTAATTCAGTTCATGTGTAGTCAAGTTTACATTCCGTGTATTAGTGATATCTTATGATGTTTCTTTTTCTGTGTGACGTAGTTCACGTAGAATCACCGTACCTGCATCCACTCACTATGTCACTACGGGCCTGCTGACACAGATTTCATTGCTGAGTGATATTGCATTGTACGTACGTGCCACAATTTCTTTATCCATTTCTTGCTTTCTGGGATATTTACCTGATACTGTAGACGAGCTTCTTGTGAACACAGCCGTCCCAAATATTGGGGTGGCTGTCTGTTTTTGATTTTAATTTCTGTAAGCTATAGGACCATAAGTGGAAGTGCCATAGGCTGTGTTGCTTTGTTTCTTACGTGTTTCAGGAAACACCATACACTTCTCCAGGGTGGCTGCTGGCAATTTACATCCTGCCAATCAGCATAACAAGGCTCCCTGTTCTCCATATCTTGTCCTAACTTTCTGGATTTTACACTTTTTTCAGATGGCCCTTTTGCCCGGGGGGGCAGTGAGATTTCATTGTAGTGCAGATTTCCTTTACAGGCTTGCTTGGTTGGCCAAAAAGGGCGTATGCGTTTTTTCCTGAATATATTCAGGAAAAAACGCATACGCCCTTTTTGGCCAAGTGCATCATTGTCGACGTCGTGCCTCTTTTCCTATGCTTTCAGGGCAATTCCTGTCTACCCCCTGCAATCGTTTTCCTGAAATTCAGCCCCGCTTTCAAGTCCCCTTCGCAGGCTTACTTCAATATATTTTTGTAGGATAGCTGTCATTTATAACTCTGCAGGTTTGTGAAGTACAGTGCCCCTGAGCTCCTTTCTTCAACTCGCTTTCTTGTGAGCTGGGCACAAAACCGCAGGATTGCTTCAGGCCCTAATCTGTTTCCAGCAGGGCACACTGAGCCTTTGTTTAATTCCTCTTCCTGGTGGGCAATGAGCGTTACATTTGCCCGTGCAGACACCTACAGCTAGTCTCTCATTGGTTCTCCCTATTCCTGTTCATCTTGCACAGAAATGGCAAGCTGTGCCAAAGAGGAGGTTAAAGGCACTGACTCTCCAAGCGGGGAGAGTGTTAGTAAAGCATCTGGAATGGTGAACCCGAGGACCAGGATACGAAAACTGAGATGCATTTTAAATCGTTTCCCAATCACACGGTGGACGATACTCTGGGTTTCCCATGCATGTTTTAGCTGGAGGAAGAATGCCATGAACCTGGAGAGTTGGGACCCATGGAATGGGTACCATGCAGTATGACTTCAAAGGGTCTGAATTTGCTCACCGAAACTCACCAGTGCTATCAGCCTGAAGTGTCCAGCCTTATGTCTCAACCAGCTCTGGGTGTAGATGTGGTAAATCCCGGTTGCATCACATGCCCTGAGTGAATTATTTAAGAATTGCTCTCTATTTCACTGTCTTTGTGTTTTGTTTTCGAAATTCATTTTGATAATGGGATTTATCGGATTTTCACTGCTGCGTTTCGGCCGCTGTACACACGCTTGATTCTCTTACGGAGACATATATTTCCATGGGTTTTAAGATTCTTCCTAGTCATGTATATTCCTAGGCGTTGAATATGTGGTGTTGGGTCCATTTCGTTGAGCAAGGAGTAGGTCTTGTCTATTACATATTTGGCTTATGGAAAGTTATCTGTGCTAATTTCAGTCTCTGGTTTTATGCAGCACCCCAAGGCACCTTTCTCCATAAGCAAGCACTAGTCAGTTTTCTAAATTTGAGACCCTGTTCTGTTTTGTAATTCAGTTCATGTGTAGTCAAGTTTACATTCCGTGTATTAGTGATATCTTATGATGTTTCTTTTTCTGTGTGACGTAGTTCACGTAGAATCACCGTACCTGCATCCACTCACTATGCCGCTACGGGCCTGATGACACAGATTTCATTGCTGAGTGATATTGCATTGTACGTACGTGCCACAACTTCTTTATCCATTTTTTGCTTTCTGGGATATTTACCTGATACTGTAGATGAGCTTCTTGTGAACACAGCCGTCCCAAATATTTGGGTGGCTGTCTGTTTTTGATTTTAATTTCTGTAAGCTATAGGACCATAAGTGGAAGTGCCATAGGCTGTGTTGCTTTGTTTCTTACGTGTTTCAGGAAACACCATACACTTCTCCAGGGTGGCTGCTGGCAATTTACATCCTGCCAATCAGCATAACAAGGCTCCCTGTTCTCCATATCCTGTCCTACATTTCTGGATTTTACACTTTTTTCAGATGGCCCTTTTGCCCGGGGGGGGGCAGTGAGATTTCATTGTAGTGCAGATTTCCTTTACAGGCTTGCTTGGTTGGCCAAAAAGGGCGTATGCGTTTTTTCCTGAATATATTCAGGAAAAAACGCATACGCCCTTTTTGGCCAAGTGCATCATTGTCGACATTCTGCCTCTTCCTATGCTTTCAGGGCAATACCAGTCTACCCCCTGCAATCGTTTTCCTGAAATTCTGCCCCGCTTTCAAGTCCGCTTCGCAGGCTTACTTCAATATATTTTTGGAGGATAGCTGTCATTTATAACTCTGCAGGTTTGTGAATTACAGTGCCCCTGAGCTCCTTTCTTCAACTCGCTTTCTTGTGAGATGGGCACAAAACCGCAGAATTGCTTCAGGCCCTAATCTGTTTCCGGCAGGGCACGTTGAGCCTTTGGTTAATTCCTCTTCCTGGTGGGCAATGAGCGTTACATTTGCCCGTGCAGACACCTACAGCTAGTCTCTCATTGGTTCTCCCTATTCCTGTTCATCTTGCACAGAAATTGCAAGCTGTGCCAAACAGGAGGTTAAAGGCACTGACTCTCCAAGCGGGGAGAGTGTTAGTAAAGCATCTGGAATGGTGAACCCGAGGACCAGGATACGAAAACTGAGATGCATTTTAAATCGTTTCCCAATCACACGGTGGACGATACTCTGGGTTTCCCATGCATGTTTTAGCTGGAGGAAGAATCCCTTGAACCTGGAGACTTGGGACCTATGGAATGGGTACCATGCAGTATGACTTCAAAGGTCTGCATTTGCTCACCGAAACTCACCAGTGCTATCAGCCTGAAGTGTCCAGCCTTATGTCTCAACCAGCTCTGGGTGTAGATGTGGTCAATCCCGGTTGCATCACATGCCCTGAGTGAATTATTTAAGAATTGCTCTCTATTTCACTGTCTTTGTGTTTTGTTTTCGAAATTTATTTTGATAATGGGATTTATCGGATTTTCACTGCTGCGTTTCGGCCGCTGTACACACGCTTGATTCTCTTACGGAGACATATATATCCATGGGTTTTAAGATTCTTCCTAGTCAGGTATATTCCTAGGCGTTGAATATGTGGTGTTGAGTCCATTTCGTTGAGCAAGGAGTAGGTCTTGTCTATTACATATTTGGCTTATGGAATGTTATCTGTGCTAATTTCAGTCTCTGGTTTTATGCAGCACCCCAAGGCACCTTTCCCCATAAGCAAGCACTAGTTGGTTTTCTAAATTTGACACCCTGTTCTGTTTTGTAATTCAGTTCATGTGTAGTCAAGTTTACATTCCGTGTATTAGTGATATCTTATGATGTTTCTTTTTCTGTGTGACGTAGTTCACGTAGAATCACCGTACCTGCATCCACTCACTATGCCGCTACGGGCCTGATGACACAGATTTCATTGCTGAGTGATATTGCATTGTACGTACGTGCCACAACTTCTTTATCCATTTTTTGCTTTCTGGGATATTTACCTGATACTGGAGATGAGCTTCTTGTGAACACAGCCGTCCCAAATATTTGGGTGGCTGTCTGTTTTTGATTTTAATTTCTGTAAGCTATAGGACCATAAGTGGAAGTGCCATAGGCTGTGTTGCTTTGTTTCTTACGTGTTTCAGGAAACACCATACACTTCTCCAGGGTGGCTGCTGGCAATTTACATCCTGCCAATCAGCATAACAAGGCTCCCTGTTCTCCATATCCTGTCCTACCTTTCTGGATTTTACACTTTTTTCAGATGGCCCTTTTGCCCGGGGGGGCAGTGAGATTTCATTGTAGTGCAGATTTCCTTTACAGGCTTGCTTGGTTGGCCAAAAAGGGCGTATACGTTTTTTCCTGAATATATTCAGGAAAAAACGCATACGCCCTTTTTGGCCAAGTGCATCATTGTCGACATTCTGCCTCTTCCTATGCTTTCAGGGCAATACCAGTCTACCCCCTGCAATCGTTTTCCTGAAATTCTGCCCCGCTTTCAAGTCCGCTTCGCAGGCTTACTTCAATATATTTTTGGAGGATAGCTGTCATTTATAACTCTGCAGGTTTGTGAATTACAGTGCCCCTGAGCTCCTTTCTTCAACTCGCTTTCTTGTGAGATGGGCACAAAACCGCAGAATTGCTTCAGGCCCTAATCTGTTTCCGGCAGGGCACGTTGAGCCTTTGGTTAATTCCTCTTCCTGGTGGGCAATGAGCGTTACATTTGCCCGTGCAGACACCTACAGCTAGTCTCTCATTGGTTCTCCCTATTCCTGTTCATCTTGCACAGAAATTGCAAGCTGTGCCAAACAGGAGGTTAAAGGCACTGACTCTCCAAGCGGGGAGAGTGTTAGTAAAGCATCTGGAATGGTGAACCCGAGGACCAGGATACGAAAACTGAGATGCATTTTAAATCGTTTCCCAATCACACGGTGGACGATACTCTGGGTTTCCCATGCATGTTTTAGCTGGAGGAAGAATCCCTTGAACCTGGAGAGTTGGGACCTATGGAATGGGTACCATGCAGTATGACTTCAAAGGGTCTGCATTTGCTCACCGAAACTCACCAATGCTATCAGGCTGAAGTGTCCAGCCTTATGTCTCAACCAGCTCTGGGTGTAGATGTGGTCAATCCCGGTTGCATCACATGCCCTGAGTGAATTATTTAAGAATTGCTCTCTATTTCACTGTCTTTGTGTTTTGTTTTCGAAATTTATTTTGATAATGGGATTTATCGGATTTTCACTGCTGCATTTCCGCCACTGTACACACGCTTGATTCTCTTACGGAGACATATATATCCATGGGTTTTAAGATTCTTCCTAGTCAGGTATATTCCTAGGCGTTGAATATGTGGTGTTGAGTCCATTTCGTTGAGCAAGGAGTAGGTCTTGTCTATTACATATTTGGCTTATGGAATGTAATCTGTGCTAATTTCAGTCTCTGGTTTTATGCAGCACCCCAAGGCACCTTTCCCCATAAGCAAGCACTAGTTGGTTTTCTAAATTTGAGACCCTGTTCTGTTTTGTAATTCACTTCATGTGTAGTCAAGTTTACATTCCGTGTATTAGTGATATCTTATGATGTTTCTTTTTCTGTGTGACGTAGTTCACGTAGAATCACCGTACCTGCATCCACTCACTATGCCACTACGGGCCTGATGACACAGATTTCATTGCTGAGTGATATTGCATTGTACGTACGTGCCACAACTTCTTTATCCATTTTTTGCTTTCTGGGATATTTACCTGATACTGTAGATGAGCTTCTTGTGAACACAGCCGTCCCAAATATTGGGGTGGCTGTCTGTTTTTGATTTTAATTTCCGTAAGCTATAAGACCATAAGTGGAAGTGCCATAGGCTGTGTTGCTTTGTTTCTTACGTGTTTCAGGAAACACCATACACTTCTCCAGAGTGGCTGCTGGCAATTTACATCCTGCCAATCAGCATAACAAGGCTCCCTGTTCTCCATATCCTGTCCTACCTTTCTGGATTTTACACTTTTTTCAGATGGCCCTTTTGCCCGGGGGGGCAGTGAGATTTCATTGTAGTGCAGATTTCCTTTACAGGCTTGCTTGGTTGGCCAAAAAGGGCGTATGCGTTTTTTCCTGAATATATTCAGGAAAAAACGCATACGCCCTTTTTGGCCAAGTGCATCATTGTCGACATTCTGCCTCTTCCTATGCTTTCAGGGCAATACCAGTCTACCCCCTGCAATCGTTTTCCTGAAATTCTGCCCCGCTTTCAAGTCCGCTTCGCAGGCTTACTTCAATATATTTTTGGAGGATAGCTGTCATTTATAACTCTGCAGGTTTGTGAATTACAGTGCCCCTGAGCTCCTTTCTTCAACTCGCTTTCTTGTGAGATGGGCACAAAACCGCAGAATTGCTTCAGGCCCTAATCTGTTTCCGGCAGGGCACGTTGAGCCTTTGGTTAATTCCTCTTCCTGGTGGGCAATGAGCGTTACATTTGCCCGTGCAGACACCTACAGCTAGTCTCTCATTGGTTCTCCCTATTCCTGTTCATCTTGCACAGAAATTGCAAGCTGTGCCAAACAGGAGGTTAAAGGCACTGACTCTCCAAGCGGGGAGAGTGTTAGTAAAGCATCTGGAATGGTGAACCCGAGGACCAGGATACGAAAACTGAGATGCATTTTAAATCGTTTCCCAATCACACGGTGGACGATACTCTGGGTTTCCCATGCATGTTTTAGCTGGAGGAAGAATCCCTTGAACCTGGAGAGTTGGGACCTATGGAATGGGTACCATGCAGTATGACTTCAAAGGGTCTGCATTTGCTCACCGAAACTCACCAATGCTATCAGGCTGAAGTGTCCAGCCTTATGTCTCAACCAGCTCTGGGTGTAGATGTGGTCAATCCCGGTTGCATCACATGCCCTGAGTGAATTATTTAAGAATTGCTCTCTATTTCACTGTCTTTGTGTTTTGTTTTCGAAATTTATTTTGATAATGGGATTTATCGGATTTTCACTGCTGCATTTCCGCCACTGTACACACGCTTGATTCTCTTACGGAGACATATATATCCATGGGTTTTAAGATTCTTCCTAGTCAGGTATATTCCTAGGCGTTGAATATGTGGTGTTGAGTCCATTTCGTTGAGCAAGGAGTAGGTCTTGTCTATTACATATTTGGCTTATGGAATGTAATCTGTGCTAATTTCAGTCTCTGGTTTTATGCAGCACCCCAAGGCACCTTTCCCCATAAGCAAGCACTAGTTGGTTTTCTAAATTTGAGACCCTGTTCTGTTTTGTAATTCACTTCATGTGTAGTCAAGTTTACATTCCGTGTATTAGTGATATCTTATGATGTTTCTTTTTCTGTGTGACGTAGTTCACGTAGAATCACCGTACCTGCATCCACTCACTATGCCACTACGGGCCTGATGACACAGATTTCATTGCTGAGTGATATTGCATTGTACGTACGTGCCACAACTTCTTTATCCATTTTTTGCTTTCTGGGATATTTACCTGATACTGTAGATGAGCTTCTTGTGAACACAGCCGTCCCAAATATTGGGGTGGCTGTCTGTTTTTGATTTTAATTTCCGTAAGCTATAAGACCATAAGTGGAAGTGCCATAGGCTGTGTTGCTTTGTTTCTTACGTGTTTCAGGAAACACCATACATTTCTCCAGAGTGGCTGCTGGCAATTTACATCCTGCCAATCAGCATAACAAGGCTCCCTGTTCTCCATATCCTGTCCTACCTTTCTGGATTTTACACTTTTTTCAGATGGCCCTTTTGCCCGGGGGGGCAGTGAGATTTCATTGTAGTGCAGATTTCCTTTACAGGCTTGCTTGGTTGGCCAAAAAGGGCGTATGCGTTTTTTCCTGAATATATTCAGGAAAAAACGCATACGCCCTTTTTGGCCAAGTGCATCATTGTCGACATTCTGCCTCTTCCTATGCTTTCAGGGCAATACCAGTCTACCCCCTGCAATCGTTTTCCTGAAATTCTGCCCCGCTTTCAAGTCCGCTTCGCAGGCTTACTTCAATATATTTTTGGAGGATAGCTGTCATTTATAACTCTGCAGGTTTGTGAATTACAGTGCCCCTGAGCTCCTTTCTTCAACTCGCTTTCTTGTGAGATGGGCACAAAACCGCAGAATTGCTTCAGGCCCTAATCTGTTTCCGGCAGGGCACGTTGAGCCTTTGGTTAATTCCTCTTCCTGGTGGGCAATGAGCGTTACATTTGCCCGTGCAGACACCTACAGCTAGTCTCTCATTGGTTCTCCCTATTCCTGTTCATCTTGCACAGAAATTGCAAGCTGTGCCAAACAGGAGGTTAAAGGCACTGACTCTCCAAGCGGGGAGAGTGTTAGTAAAGCATCTGGAATGGTGAACCCGAGGACCAGGATACGAAAACTGAGATGCATTTTAAATCGTTTCCCAATCACACGGTGGACGATACTCTGGGTTTCCCATGCATGTTTTAGCTGGAGGAAGAATCCCTTGAACCTGGAGAGTTGGGACCTATGGAATGGGTACCATGCAGTATGACTTCAAAGGGTCTGCATTTGCTCACCGAAACTCACCAATGCTATCAGGCTGAAGTGTCCAGCCTTATGTCTCAACCAGCTCTGGGTGTAGATGTGGTCAATCCCGGTTGCATCACATGCCCTGAGTGAATTATTTAAGAATTGCTCTCTATTTCACTGTCTTTGTGTTTTGTTTTCGAAATTTATTTTGATAATGGGATTTATCGGATTTACACTGCTGCGTTTCGGCCGCTGTACACACGCTTGATTCTCTTATGGAGACATATATATCCATGGGTTTTAAGATTCTTCCTAGTCAGGTATATTCCTAGGCGTTGAATATGTGGTGTTGAGTCCATTTCGTTGAGCAAGGAGTAGGTCTTGTCTATTACATATTTGGCTTATGGAATGTTATCTGTGCTAATTTCAGTCTCTGGTTTTATGCAGCACCCCAAGGCACCTTTCCCCATAAGCAAGCACTAGTTGGTTTTCTAAATTTGAGACCCTATTCTGTTTTGAAATTCACTTCATGTGTAGTCAAGTTTACATTCCGTGTATTAGTGATATCTTATGATGTTTCTTTTTCTGTGTGACGTAGTTCACGGAGAATCACCGTACCTGCATCCACTCACTATGCCACTACGGGCCTGATGACTCAGATTTCATTGCTGAGTGATATTGCATTGTACGTACGTGCCACAACTTCTTTATCCATTTTTTGCTTACTGGGATATTTACCTCATACTGTAGACGAGCTTCTTGTGAACACAGCCGTCCCAAATATTGGGGTGGCTGTCTGTTTTTGATTTTAATTTCCGTAAGCTATAGGACCATAAGTGGAAGTGCCATAGGCTGTGTTGCTTTGTTTCTTACGTGTTTCAGGAAACACCATACACTTCTCCAGAGTGGCTGCTGGCAATTTACATCCTGCCAATCAGCATAACAAGGCTCCCTGTTCTCCATATCCTGTCCTACTTTTCTGGATTTTACACTTTTTTCAGATGGCCCTTTTGCCCGGGGGGGCAGTGAGATTTCATTGTAGTGCAGATTTCCTTTACAGGCTTGCTTGGTTGGCCAAAAAGGGCGTATGCGTTTTTTCCTGAATATATTCAGGAGAAAACGCATTCGCCCTTTTTGGCCAAGTGCATCATTGTCAACGTTGTGCCTCTTTTCCTATGCTTTCAGGGCAATTCCAGTCTACCCCCTGCAATCGTTTTCCTGAAATTCAGCCCCGCTTTCAAGTCCCCTTCGCAGGCTTACTTCAATATATTTTTGGAGGATAGCTGTCATTTATAACTCTGCAGGTTTGTGAAGTACAGTGCCCCTGAACTCCTTTCTTCAACTCGCTTTCTTGTGAGCTGGGCACAAAACCGCAGGATTCCTTCAGGCCCTAATCTGTTTCCAGCAGGGCACACTGAGCCTTTGTTTAATTCCTCTTCCTGGTGGGCAATGAGCGTTACATTTGCCCGTGCAGACACCTACAGCTAGTCTCTCATTGGTTCTCCCTATTCCTGTTCATCTTGCACAGAAATGGCAAGCTGTGCCAAACAGGAGGTTAAAGGCACTGACTCTCCAGGCGGGGAGAGTGTTAGTAAAGCATCTGGAATGGTGAACCCGAGGAACAGGATACGAAAACTGAGATGCATTTTAAATCGTTTCCCAATCACACGGTGGACGATACTCTGGGTTTCCCATGCATGTTTTAGCTGGAGGAAGAATGCCTTGAACCTGGAGAGTTGGGACCCATGGAATGGGTACCATGCAGTATGACTTCAAAGGGTCTGCATTTGCTCACCGAAACTCACCAGTGCTATCAGCCTGAAGTGTCCAGCCTTATGTCTCAACCAGCTCTGGGTGTAGATGTGGTCAATCCCGGTTGCATCACATGCCCTGAGTGAATTATTTAAGAATTGCTCTCTATTTCACTGTCTTTGTGTTTTGTTTTCGAAATTTATTTTGATAATGGGATTTATCGGATTTTCACTGCTGCGTTTCGGCCGCTGTACACACGCTTGATTCTCTTACGGAGACATATATATCCATGGGTTTTAAGATTCTTCCTAGTCAGGTATATTCCTAGGCGTTGAATATGTGGTGTTGAGTCCATTTCGTTGAGCAAGGAGTAGGTCTTGTCTATTACATATTTGGCTTATGGAATGTAATCTGTGCTAATTTCAGTCTCTGGTTTTATGCAGCACCCCAAGGCACCTTTCCCCATAAGCAAGCACTAGTTGGTTTTCTAAATTTGAGACCCTGTTCTGTTTTGTAATTCACTTCATGTGTAGTCAAGTTTACATTCCGTGTATTAGTGATATCTTATGATGTTTCTTTTTCTGTGTGACGTAGTTCACGTAGAATCACCGTACCTGCATCCACTCACTATGCCACTACGGGCCTGATGACACAGATTTCATTGCTGAGTGATATTGCATTGTACGTACGTGCCACAACTTCTTTATCCATTTTTTGCTTTCTGGGATATTTACCTGATACTGTAGATGAGCTTCTTGTGAACACAGCCGTCCCAAATATTGGGGTGGCTGTCTGTTTTTGATTTTAATTTCCGTAAGCTATAAGACCATAAGTGGAAGTGCCATAGGCTGTGTTGCTTTGTTTCTTATGTGTTTCAGGAAACACCATACACTTCTCCAGAGTGGCTGCTGGCAATTTACATCCTGCCAATCAGCATAACAAGGCTCCCTGTTCTCCATATCCTGTCCTACCTTTCTGGATTTTACACTTTTTTCAGATGGCCCTTCTGCCCCGGGGGGCAGTGAGATTTCATTGTACTGCAGATTTCCTTTACAGGCTTGCTTGGTTGGCCAAAAAGGGCGTTTGCGTTTTTTCCTGAATATATTCAGGAAAAAACGCATACGCCCTTTTTGGCCAAGTGCATCATTGTCGACGTTGTGCCTCTTTTCCTATGCTTTCAGTGCAATTCCAGTCTGCCCCCTGCAATCGTTTTCCTGAAATTCAGCCCCGCTTTCAAGTCCCCTTCGCAGGCTTACTTCAATATATTTTTGGAGGATAGCTGTCATTTATAACTCTGCAGGTTTGTGAAGTACAGTGCCCCTGAACTCCTTTCTTCAACTCGCTTTCTTGTGAGCTGGGCACAAAACCGCAGGATTGCTTCAGGCCCTAATCTGTTTCTAGCAGGGCACACTGAGCCTTTGTTTAATTCCTCTTCCTGGTGGGCAATGAGCGTTACATTTGCCCGTGCAGACACCTACAGCTAGTCTCTCATTGGTTCTACCTATTCCTGTTCATCTTGCACAGAAATGGCAAGCTGTGCCAAACAGGAGGTTAAAGGCACTGACTCTCCAAGCGGGGAGAGTGTTAGTAAAGCATCTGGAATGGTGAACCCGAGGACCAGGATACGAAAACTGAGATGCATTTTAAATCGTTTCCCAATCACACGGTGGACGATACTCTGGGTTTCCCATGCATGTTTTAGCTAGAGGAAGAATGCCTTGAACCTGGAGAGTTGGGACCCATGGAATGGGTACCATGCAGTATGACTTCAAAGGGTCTGCATTTGTTCACCGAAACTCACCAGTGCTATCAGCCTGAAGTGTCCAGCCTTATGTCTCAACCAGCTCTGGGTTTAGATGTGGTCAATCCCGGTTGCATCACATGCCTGAGTGAATTATTTAAGAATTGCTCTCTATTTCACTGTCTTTGTGTTTTGTTTTCGAAATTTATTTTGATAATGGGATTTATCGGATTTTCACTGCTGCATTTCCGCCACTGTACACACGCTTGATTCTCTTACGGAGACATATATATCCATGGGTTTTAAGATTCTTCCTAGTCAGGTATATTCCTAGGCGTTGAATATGTGGTGTTGAGTCCATTTCGTTGAGCAAGGAGTAGGTCTTCTCTATTACATATTTGGCTTATGGAATGTTATCTGTGCTAATTTCAGTCTCTGGTTTTATGCAGCACCCCAACGCACCTTTCCCCATAAGCAAGCACTAGTTGGTTTTCTAAATTTGAGACCCTGTTCTGTTTTGTAATTCAGTTCATGTGTAGTCAAGTTTACATTCCGTGTATTAGTGATATCTTATGATGTTTCTTTTTCTGTGTTACGTAGTTCACATAGAATCACCGTACCTGCATCCACTTACTATGCCGCTACGGACCTGATGACACAGATTTCATTGCTGAGTGATATTGCATTGCACGTACGTGCCACAACTTCTTTATCCATTTTTGGCTTTCTGGGATATTTACCTGATACTGTAGACGAGCTTCTTGTGAACACAGCCGTCCCAAATATTGGGGTGGCTGTCTGTTTTTGATTTTAATTTCCGTAAGCTATAGGACCATAAGTGGAAGTGCCATAGGCTGTGTTGCTTTGTTTCTTACGTGTTTCAGGAAACACCATACACTTCTCCAGGGTGGCTGCTGGCAATTTACATGCTGCCAATCAGCATAACAAGGCTCCCTGTTCTCCATATCCTGTCCTACCTTTCTGGATTTTTCACTTTTTTCAGATGGCCCTTTTGCCCGTGGGGGCAGTGAGACTTCATTGTAGTGCAGATTTCCTTTACAGGCTTGCTTGGTTGGCCAAAAAGGGCGTATGCGTTTTTTCCTGAATATATTCAGGAAAAAACGCATACGCCCTTTTTGGCCAAGTGCATCATTGTCGACGTTGTGCCTCTTTTCCTATGCTTTCAGGGCAATTCCAGTCTACCCCCTGCAATCGTTTTCCTGAAATTCAGCCCCGCTTTCAAGTCCCCTTCGCAGGCTTACTTCAATATATTTTTGGAGGATAGCTGTCATTTATAACTCTTCAGGTTTGTGAAGTACAGTGCCCCTGAACTCCTTTCTTCAACTCGCTTTCTTGTGAGCTGGGCACAAAACCGCAGGATTGCTACAGGCCCTAATCTGTTTTCAGCAGGGCACACTGAGCCTTTGTTTAATTCCTCTTCCTGGTGGGCAATGAGCGTTACATTTGCCCGTGCAGACACCTACAGCTAGTCTCTCATTGGTTCTCCCTATTCCTGTTCATCTTGCACAGAAATTGCAAGCTGTGCGAAACAGGAGGTTAAAGGCACTGACTCTCAAAGCGGGGAGAGTGATAGTAAAGCATCTGGAATGGTGAACCCGAGGACCAGGATACGAAAACTGAGATGCATTTTAAATCATTTCCCAATCACACGGTGGACGATAATCTGGGTTTCCCATGCATGTTTTAGCTGGAGGAAGAATCCCTTGAACCTGGAGAATTGGGACCCATGGAATGGGTACCATGCAGTATGACTTCAAAGGGTCTGCATTTGCTCACCGAAACTCACCAATGCTATCAGCCAGAAGTGTCCAGCCTTATGTCTCAACCAGCTCTGGGTGTAGATGAGGTCAATCCCGGTTGCATCACATGCCCTGAGTGAATTATTTAAGAATTGCTCTCTATTTCACTGTCTTTGTGTTTTGTTTTCGAAATTTATTTTGATAATGGGATTTATCGGATTTTCTCTGCTGCATTTCTGCCGCTGTACACACGCTCGATTCTCTTACGGAGACATATATATCCATGGGTTTTAAGATTCTTCCTAGTCAGGTATATTCCTAGCCGTTGAATATGTGGTGTTGAGTCCATTTCGTTGAGCAAGGAGTAGGTCTTGTCTATTACATATTTGGCTTATGGAATGTTATCTGTGCTAATTTCAGTCTCTGGTTTTATGCAGCACCCCAATGCACCTTTCCCCATAAGCAAGCAATAGTTGGTTTTCTAAATTTGAGACCCTGTTCTTTTTTGTAATTCAGTTCATGTGTAGTCAAGTTTACATTCCGTGTATTAGTGATATCTTATGATGTTTCTTTTTCTGTGTGACGTAGTTCACGTAGAATCACCGTACCTGCATCCACTCACTATGCCGCTACGGGCCTGATGACACAGATTTCATTGCTGAGTGATATTGCATTGTACGTACGTGCCACAACTTCTTTATCCATTTTTGGCTTTCTGGGATATTTACCAGATACTGTAGACGAGCTTCTTGTGAACACAGCCGTCCCAAATTTTGGGGTGGCTGTCTGTTTTTGATTTTAATTTCCGTAAGCTATAGGACCATAAGTGGAAGTGCCATAGGCTGTGTTGCTTTGTTTCTTACGTGTTTCAGGAAACACCATACACTTCTCCAGGGTGGCTGCTGGCAATTTACATCCTGCCAATCAGCATAACAAGGCTCCCTGTTCTCCATATCCTGTCCTACCTTTCTGGATTTTACACTTTTTTCAGATGGCCCTTTTTCCCGGGGGTGGGGGGGGCAGTGAGATTTCATTGTAGTGCAGATTTCCTTTACAGGCTTGCTTGGTTGGCCAAAAAGGGCGTATGCGTTTTTTCCTGAATATATTCAGGAAAAAACAAATACGCCCTTTTTGGCCAAGTGCATCATTGTCGACGTTGTGCCTCTTTTCCTATGCTTTCAGGGCAATTCCAGTCTACCCCCTGCAATCGTTTTCCTGAAATTCAGCCCCGCTTTCAAGTCCCCTTTGCAGGCTTACTTCAATATATTTTTGGAGGATAGCTGTCACTTATAACTCTGCAGGTTTGTGAAGTACAGTGCCCCTGAGCTCCTTTCTTCAACTCGCTTTCTTGTGAGCTGGGCACAAAACCGCAGGATTGCTTCAGGCCCTAATCTGTTTCCAGCAGGGCACACTGAGCCTTTGTTTAATTCCTCTTCCTGGTGGGCAATGAGCGTTACATTTGCCCGTGCAGACACCTACAGCTAGTCTCTCATTGGTTCTCCCTATTCCTGTTCATCTTGCACAGAAATTGCAAGCTGTGCGAAACAGGAGGTTAAAGGCACTGACTCTCCAAGCGGGGAGAGTGATAGTAAAGCATCTGGAATGGTGAACCCGAGGACCAGGAAACGAAAACTGAGATGCATTTTAAATCATTTCCCAATCACACGGTGGACGATACTCTGGGTTTCCCATGCATGTTTTAGCTGGAGGAAGAATCCCTTGAACCTGGAGAGTTGGGAACCATGGAATGGGTACCATGCAGTATGACTTCAAAGGGTCTGCATTTGCTCACTGAAACTCACCAATGCTATCAGCCTGAAGTGTCCAGCCTTATGTCTCAACCAGCTCTGGGTGTAGATGTGGTCAATCCCGGTTGCATCACATGCCCTGAGTGAATTAGTTAAGAATTGCTCTCTATTTCACTGTCTTTGTGTTTTGTTTTCGAAATTTATTTTGATAATGGGATTTATCGGATTTTCACTGCTGCGTTTCGGCCGCTGTAAACACGCTTGATTCTCTTACGGAGACATATATATCCATGGGTTTTAAGATTCTTCCTAGTCAGGTATATTCCTAGGCGTTGAATATGTGGTGTTGGGTCCATTTCGTTGAGCAAGGAGTAGGTCTTGTCTATTACATATTTGGATTATGGAAAGTTATCTGTGGTAATTTCAGTCTCTGGTTTTATGCAGCACCCCAAGGCACCTTTCCCCATAAGCAAGCACTACTTGGTTTTCTAAATTTGAGACCCTGTTCTTTTTTGTAATTCAGTTCATGTGTAGTCAAGTTTACATTCCGTGTATTAGTGATATCTTATGATGTTTCTTTTTCTGTGTGACGTAGTTCACGTAGAATCACCGTACCTGCATCCACTCACTATGCCGCTACGGGCCTGATGACACAGATTTCATTGCTGAGTGAAATTGCATTGTACGTACGTGCCACAACTTCTTTATCCATTTTTTGCTTTCTCGGATATTTACCTGATACTGTAGACGAGCTTCTTGTGAACACAGCCGTCCCAAATATTGGGGTGGCTGTCTGTTTTTGATTTTAATTTCCGTAAGCTATAGGTCCATAAGTGGAAGTGCCATAGGCTGTGTTGCTTTGTTTCTTACGTGTTTCAGGAAACACCATACACTTCTCCAGGGTGGCTGCTGGCAATTTACATCCTGCCAATCAGCATAACAAGGCTCCCTGTTCTCCATATCCTGTCCTACCTTCCTGGATTTTACACTTTTTTCAGATGGCCCTTCTGCCCGGGGGGGCAGTGAGATTTCATTGTAGTGCAGATTTCCTTTACAGGCTTGCTTGGTTGTCCAATAATGGCATATGCGTTTTTTCCTGAATATATTCAGGAAAAAACGCATACAACCTTTTTGGCCAAGTGCATCATTGTCGACGTTGTGCCTCTTTTCCTATGCTTTCAGGGCAATTCCAGTCTACCCCCTGCAATCGTTTTCTTGAAATTCAGCCCCGCTTTCAAGTCCCCTTCGCAGGCTTACTTCCATATATTTTTGGAGGATAGCTGTCATTTATAACTCTGCAGGTTTGTGAAGTACAGTGCCCCTGAGCTCCTTTCTTCAACTCGCTTTCTTGTGAGCTGGGCACAAAACCGCAGGATTGCTTCAGGCCGTAATCTGTTTCCAGCAGGGCACACTGAGCCTTTGTTTAATTCCTCTTCCTGGTGGGCAATGAGCGTTACATTTGCCCGTGCAGACACCTACAGCTAGTCTCTCATTGGTTCTCCCTATTCCTGTTCAGCCTGCACAGAAATGGCAAGCTGTGCCAAACAGGAGGTTAAAGGCACTGACTCTCCAAGCGGGGAGAGTGTTAGTAAAGCATCTGGAATGGTGAACCCGAGGACCAGGATACGAAAACTGAGATGCATTTTAAATCGTTTCCCAATCACACGGGGGACGATACTCTGGGTTTCCCATGCATGTTTTAGCTGGAGGAAGAATGCCTCGAACCTGGAGAGTTGGGACCCATGGAATGGGTACCATGCAGTATGACTTCAAAGGGTCTGCATTTGCTCACCGAAACTCACCAATGCTATCAGCCTGAAGTGTCCAGCCTTATGTCTCAACCAGCTCTGGGTGTAGATGTGGTCAATCCCGGTTGCATCACATGCCCTGAGTGAATTATTTAAGAATTGCTCTCTATTTCACTGTCTTTGTGTTTTGTTTTCGAAATTTATTTTGATAATGGGATTTATCGGATTTTCACTGCTGCGTTTCGGCCGCTGTACACACGCTTGATTCTCTTACGGAGACATATATATCCATGGGTTTTAAGATTCTTCCTAGTCAGGTATATTCCTAGGCGTTGAATATGTGGTGTTGGTTCCATTTCGTTGAGCAAGGAGTAGGTCTTGTCTATTACATATTTGTCTGTTGGAATGTTATCTGTGCTAATGTCAGTCTCTGGTTTTATGCAGCACCCCATGGCACCTTTCCCCATAAGCAAGCACTAGTTGGTTTTCTAAATTTGAGACCCTGTTCTGTTTTGTAATTCAGTTCATGTGTAGTCAAGTTTACATTCCGTGTATTAGTGATATCTTATGATGTTTCTTTTTCTGTGTGACGGAGTTCACGTAGTATCACCGTACCTGCATCCACTCACTATGCCGCTACAGGCCTGATGACACAGATTTCATTGCTGAGTGATATTGCATTGTACGTACGTGCCACAACTTCTTTATCCATTTTTTGCTTTCTGGGATATTTACCTGATACTGTAGACGAGCTTCTTGTGAACACAGCCGTCCCAAATATTGGGGTGGCTGTCTGTTTTTGATTTTAATTACCGTAAGCTATAGGACCATAAGTGGAAGTGCCATAGGCTGTGTTGCTTTGTTTCTTAAGTGTTTCAGGAAACACCATACACTACTCCAGGGTGGCTGCTGGCAATTTACATCCTGCCAATCAGCATAACAAGGCTCCCTGTTCTCCATATCCTGTCCTACCTTTCTGGATTTTACACTTTTCTCTGATGGCCCTTTTGCCCGTGGGGCAGTGAGACTTCGTTGTGGTGCAGATTTCTTAACAGGCTTGCTTGGTTGGCCAAAAAGGGCGTATGCGTTTTTTCCTGAATATATTCAGGAAAAAATGCATACGCCCTTTTTGGCCAAGTGCATCATTGTCGACGTTCTGCCTCTTTTCCTATGCTTTAAGGGCAATTTCAGTCTACCCCTGCAATCGTTTTCCTGAAATTCTGCCCCGCTTTCAAGTCCCCTTCGCAGGCTTACTTCAATATATTTTTGGAGGATAGCTGTCATTTATAACTCTGCAGGTTTGTGAAGTACAGTGCCTCTGAGCTCCTTTCTTCAACTCGCTTTCTTGTGAGCTGGGCACAAAACCGCAGGATTGCTTCAGGCCCTAATCTGTTTTCAGCAGGGCACACTGAGCCTTTGTTTAATTCCTCTTCCTGGTGGGCAATGAGCATTACATTTGCCCGTGCAGACACCTACAGCTAGTCTCTCACTGGTTCTCCCTATTCCTGTTCATCTTGCACAGAAGTTGCAAGCTGTGCCCAACAGGAGGTTAAAGGCACTGACTCTCCAAGCGGGGAGAGTGTTAGTAAAGCATCTGGAATGGTGAATCCGAGAAGCGGGATACGAAAATTGAGATGCATTTTAAATCGTTTCCCAATCACACGGGGAACGATACTCTGGGTTTCCCATGCATGTTTTAGCTGGAGGAAGAATGCCTTGAACCTGGAGAGTTGGGACCCATGGAATGGGTACCATGCAGTATGACTTCAAAGGGTCTGCATTTGCTCACCGAAACTCACCAATGCTATCAGCCTGAAGTGTCCAGCCTTATGTCTCAACCAGCTCTGGGTGTAGATGTGGTCAATCCCGGTTGCATCACATGCCCTGAGTGAATTATTTAAGAATCGTTCTATATTTCACTGTCTTTGTGTTTTGTTTTAGAAATTTATTTTGATAATGGGATTTATCGGATTTTCACTGCTGCGTATCGGCCGCTGTACACACGCTTGATTCTCTTACGGAGACATATATAACCATGGGTTTTAAGATTCTTCCTAGTCAGGTATATACCTAGGCGTTGAATATGTGGTGTTGGTTCCATTTCGTTGAGCAAGGAGTAGGTCTTGTCTATTACATATTTGGCTTATGGAAAGTTATCTGTGCTAATTTCAGTCTCTGGTTTTATGCAGCACCCCAAGGCACCTTTCCCCATAAGCAAGCACTAGTTGGTTTTCTAAATTTGAGACCCTGTTCTGTTTTGTAATTCAGTTCATGTGTAGTCAAGTTTACATTCCGTGTATTAGTGATATCTTATGATGTTTCTTTTTCTGTGTGACGTAGTTCACGTAGAATCACCGTACCTGCATCCACTCACTATGCCGCTACGGGCCTGATGACACAGATTTCATTGCTGAGTGATATTGCATTGTACGTACGTGCCACAACTTCTTTATCCATTTTTGCTTTCTGGGATATTTACCTGATACTGTAGACGAGCTTCTTGTGAACACAGCCATCCCAAATATTGGGGTGGCTGTCTGTTTTTGATTTTAATTACCGTAAGCTATAGGACCATAAGTAGAAGTGCCATAGGCTGTGTTGCTTTGTTTCTTACGTGTTTCAGGAAACACCATACACTACTCCAGGGTGGCTGCTGGCAATTTACATCCTGCCAATCAGCATAACAAGGCTCCCTGTTCTCCATATCCTGTCCTACCTTTCTGGATTTTACACTTTTTTCCGATGGCCCTTTTGCCCGTGGGGCAGTGAGACTTCGTTGTGGTGCAGATTTCCTTTACAGGCTTGCTTGGTTGGCCAAAAAGGGCGTATGCGTTTTTTCCTGAATATATTCAGGAAAAAATGCATACGCCCTTTTTGGCCAAGTGCATCATTGTCGACGTTCTGCCTCTTTTCCTATGCTTTCAGGGCAATTTCAGTCTACCCCTGCAATCGTTTTCCTGAAATTCTGCCCCGCTTTCAAGTCCCCTTCGCAGGCTTACTTCAATATATTTTTGGAGGATAGCTGTCATTTATAACTCTGCAGGTTTGTGAATTACAGTGCCCCTGAGCTCCTTTCTTCAACTCGCTTTCTTGTGAGCTGGGCACAAAACCGCAGGATTGCTTCAGGCCCTAATCTGTTTCCGGCAGGGCATGCTGAGCCTTTGGTTAATTCCTCTTCCTGGTGGGAAATGAGCGTTACATTTGCCCGTGCAGACCCCTACAGCTAGTCTCTCATTGTTTCTCCCTATTCCTGTTCATCTTGCACAGAAATTGCAAGCTGTGCCAAACAGGAGGTTAAAGGCACTGACTCTCCAAGCAGGGAGAGTGTTAGTAAAGCATCTGGAATGGTGAACCCGAGGACCAGGATACGAAAACTGAGATGCATTTTAAATCGTTTCCCAATCTCACGGTGGACGATACTCTGGGTTTCCCATGCATGTTTTATCTGGAGGAAGAATCCCTTGAACCAGGAGAGTTGGGACCCATGGAATGGGTACCATGCAGTATGACTTCAAAGGGTCTGCATTTGCTCACCGAAACTCACCACTGCTATCAGCCTGAAGTGTCCAGCCTTATGTCTCAACCAGCTGTGGGTGTAGATGTGGTCAATCCCGGTTGCATCACATACCCTGAGTGAATTATTTAAGAATTGCTCTCTATTTCACTGTCTTTGTGTTTTGTTTTCGAAATTTATTTTGATAATGGGATTTATCGGATTTTCACTGCTGCATTTCGGCCACTGTACACATGCTTGATTCTGTTATGGAGACATATATATCCATGGGTTTTAAGATTCTTCCTAGTCAGGTATATTCCTAGGCGTTGAATATGTGGTGTTGTGTCTATTTCGTTGAGCAAGGAGTAGGTCTTGTCTATTACATATTTGGCTTATGGAAAGTTATCTGTGCCAATTTCAGTCTCTGGTTTTATGCAGCACCCCAACGCACCTTTCCCCATAAGCAAGCACTAGTTGGTTTTCTAAATTTGAGACCCTGTTCTGTTTTGTAATTCAGTTCATGTGTAGTCCAGATTACATTCCGTGTATTAGTGATATCTTATGATGTTTCTATTTCTGTGTGACGTAGTTCACGTAGATTCACCGTACCTGCATCCACTCTCTATGCCGCTACGGGCCTGATGACACAGATTTCATTGCTGAGTGATATTGCATTGTACGTACGTGCCACAACTTCTTTATCCATTTTTTGCTTTCTGGGATATTTACCTGATACTGTAGACGAGCTTCTTGTGAACACAGCCGTCCCAAATATTGGGGTGGCTGTCTGTTTTTGATTTTAATTTCCGTAAGCTATAGGACCATAAGTGGAAGTGCCATAGGCTGTGTTGCTTTGTTTCTTACGTGTTTCAGGAAACACCATACACTTCTCCAGGGTGGCTGCTGGCAATTTACATCCTGCCAATCAGCATAACAAGGCTCCCTGTTCTCCATATCCTGTCCTACCTTTCTGGATTTTACACTTTTTTCCGATGGCCCTTTTGCCCGGAGGGCAGTGAGACTTCGTTGTGGTGCAGATTTCCTTTACAGGCTTGCTTGGTTGGCCAAAAAGGGCGTATGCGTTTTTTCCTGAATATATTCAGGAAAAAACGCATACGCCCTTTTTGGCCAAGTGCCTCATTGTCGACATTCTGCCTCTTTTCCTATGCTTTCAG
Source organism: Phocoena phocoena (assembly GCF_963924675.1). NCBI lineage: Eukaryota > Metazoa > Chordata > Mammalia > Artiodactyla > Phocoenidae > Phocoena > Phocoena phocoena. The sequence continues at coordinate 1,537,848 of NW_027077433.1, forward strand.
GGCAATTCCCGTCTACCCCCTGCAATCGTTTTCCTGAAATTCTGCCCCGCTTTCAAGTCCCCTTCGCAGGCTTACTTCAATATATTTTTGGAGGATAGCTGTCATTTATAACTCTGCAGGTTTGTGAAGTACAGTGCCTCTGAGCTCCTTTCTTCAACTCGCTTTCTTGTGAGCTGGGCACAAAACCGCAGGATTGCTTCAGGCCCTAATCTGTTTTCAGCAGGGCACACTGAGCCTTTGTTTAATTCCTCTTCCTGGTGGGCAATGAGCATTACATTTGCCCGTGCAGACACCTACAGCTAGTCTCTCACTGGTTCTCCCTATTCCTGTTCATCTTGCACAGAAATTGCAAGCTGTGCCCAACAGGAGGTTAAAGGCACTGACTCTCCAAGCGGGGAGAGTGTTAGTAAAGCATCTGGAATGGTGAATCCGAGAACCGGGATACGAAAACTGAGATGCATTTTAAATCGTTTCCCAATCACACGGTGGACGATACTCTGGGTTTCCCATGCATGTTTTAGCTGGGGGAAGAATCCCTTGAACCTGGAGAGTTGGGACCCATGGAATGGGTACCATGCAGTATGACTTCAAAGGGTCTGCATTTGCTCACCGAAACTCACCAATGCTATCAGCCTGAAGTGTCCAGCCTTATGTCTCAACCAGCTCTGGGTGTAGATGTGGTCAATCCCGGTTGCATCACATGCCCTGAGTGAATTATTTAAGAATCGCTCTCTATTTCACTGTCTTTGTGTTTTGTTTTCGAAATTTATTTTGATAATGGGATTTATCGGATTTTCACTGCTGCGTATCGGCCGCTGTACACACGCTTGATTCTCTTACGGAGACATATATAACCATGGGTTTTAAGATTCTTCCTAGTCAGGTATATTCCTAGGCGTTGAATATGTGGTGTTGGTTCCATTTCGTTGAGCAAGGAGTAGGTCTTGTCTATTACATATTTGGCTTATGGAAAGTTATCTGTGCTAATTTCAGTCTCTGGTTTTATGCAGCACCCCAAGGCACCTTTCCCCATAAGCAAGCACTAGTTGCTTTTCTAAATTTGAGACCCTGTTCTGTTTTGTAATTCAGTTCATGTGTAGTCAAGTTTACATTCCGTGTATTAGTGATATCTTATGATGTTTCTTTTTCTGTGTGACGTAGTTCACGTAGAATCACCGTACCTGCATCCACTCACTATGCCGCTACGGGCCTGATGACACAGATTTCATTGCTGAGTGATATTGCATTGTACGTACGTGCCACAACTTCTTTATCCATTTTTTGCTTTCTGGGATATTTACCTGATACTGTAGACGAGCTTCTTGTGAACACAGCCGTCCCAAATATTGGGGTGGCTGTCTGTTTTTGATTTTAATTTCCGTAAGCTATAGGACCATAAGTGGAAGTGCCATAGGCTGTGTTGCTTTGTTTCTTACGTGTTTCAGGAAACAACATACATTTCTCCAGGGTGGCTGCTCGCAATTTACATCCTGCCAATCAGCATAACAAAGCTCCCTGTTCTCCATATCCTGTCCTACCTTTCTGGATTTTACACTTTTTTCAGATGGCCCTTTTGCCCGGGGGGGGCAGTGAGATTTCATTGTAGGGCAGATTTCCTTTACAGGCTTGCTTGGTTGGCCAAAAAGGGCGTATGCGTTTTTTCCTGAATATATTCAGGAAAAAACGCATACGCCCTTTTTGGCCAAGTGCATCATTGTCGACCTTCTGCCTCTTTTCCTATGCTTTCAGGGCAATTCCAGTCTACCCCCTGCAATCGTTTTCCTGAAATTCTGCCCCGCTTTCAAGTCCCCTTCGCAGGCTTACTTCAATATATTTTTGGAGGATAGCTGTCATTTATAACTCTGCACGTTTGTGAATTACAGTGCCCCTGAGCTCCTTTCTTCAACTCGCTTTCTTGTGAGCTGGGCACAAAACCGCAGGATTGCTTCAGGCCCTAATCTGTTTCCAGCAGGGCACACTGAGCCTTTGTTTAATTCCTCTTCCTGGTGGGCAATGAGCGTTACATTTGCCCGTGCAGACACCTACAGCTAGTCTCTCATTGGGTCTCCCTATTCCTGTTCATCTTGCACAGAAATTGCAAGCTGTGCCAAAGAGGAGGTTAAAGGCACTGACTCTCCAAGCGGGGAGAGTGTTAGTAAAGCATCTGGAATGGTGAACCCGAGGACCAGGATACGAAAACTGAGATGCATTTTAAACCGTTTCCCAATCACACGGTGGACGATATTCTGGGTTTCCCATGCATGTTTTAGCTGGAGGAAGAATCCCTTGAACCTGGAGAGTTGGGACCCATGGAATGGGTACCATGCAGTATGACTTCAAAGGGTCTGCATTTGCTCACCGAAACTCACCAATGCTATCAGCCTGAAGTGTCCAGCCTTATGTCTCAACCAGCTCTGGGTGTAGATGTGGTCAATCCCGGTTGCATCACATGCCCTGAGTGAATTATTTAAGAATTGCTCTCTATTTCACTGTCTTTGTGTTTTGCTTTCGAAATTTATTTTGATAATGGGATTTATCGGATTTTCACTGCTGCGTTTCGGCCGCTGTACACACCCTTGATTCTCTTACGGAGACATATATATCCATGGGTTTTAAGATTCTTCCTAGTCAGGTATATTCCTAGGCGTTGAATATGTGGTGTTGAGTCCATTTCGTTGAGCAAGGAGTAGGTCTTGTCTATTACATATTTGGCTTATGGAATGTTATCTGTGCTAATTTCAGTCTCTGGTTTTATGCAGCACCCCAAGGCACCTTTCCCCATAAGCAAGCACTAGTTGCTTTTCTAAATTTGAGACCCTGTTCTGTTTTGTAATTCAGTTCATGTGTAGTCAAGTTTACATTCCGTGTATTAGTGATATCTTATGATGTTTCTTTTTCTGTGTGACGTAGTTCACGTAGAATCACCGTACCTGCATCCACTTACTATGCCGCTACGGGCCTGATGACACAGATTTCATTGCTGAGTGATATTGCATTGCACGTACGTGCCACAACTTCTTTATCCATTTTTTGCTTTCTGGGATATTTACCTGGTACTGTAGACGAGCTTCTTGTGAACACAGCCGTCCTAAACATTGGGGTGGCTGTCTGTTTTTGATTTTAATTTCCGTAATCTTTGGGACCATAAGTGGAAGTGCCATAGGCTGTGTTGCTTTGTTTCTTATGGGTTTCAGGAAACACCATACACTACTCCAGGGTGGCTGCTGGCAATTTACATCCTGCCAATCAGCATAACAAGGCTCCCTGTTCTCCATATCCTGTCCTACCTTTCTGGATTTTACACTTTTTTCAGATGGCCCTTTTGCCCAGGGGGCAGTTAGACTTCATTGTAGTGCAGATTTCCTTTACAGGCTTGCTTGGTTTGCGAAAAAGGGCGTATGCGTTTTTTCCTGAATATATTCAGGAAAAAATGCATACGCACTTTTTGGCCAAGTGCACCATTGTCGACGTTCTGCCTCTTTTCCTATGCTTTCTGGGCAATTCCTGTCTACCCCCTGCAATCGTTTTCCTGAAATTCTGTCCCGCTTTCAAGTCTCCTTCGCAGGCTTACTTCAATATATTTTTTGAGGATAGCTGTCATTTATAACTCTGCAGTTTTGTGAATTACAGTGCCCCTGAGCTCCTTTCTTCAACTCGCTTTCTTGTGAGCTGGGCACAAAACCGCAGGATTGCTTCAGGCCCTAATCTGTTTCCGGCAGGGCATGCTGAGCCTTTGGTTAATTCCTCTTCCTGGTGGGAAATGAGCCTTACATTTGTCCGTGCAGACACCTATAGCTAGTCTCTCATTGGTTCTCCCTATTCCTGATCATCTTGCGCAGAAATTGCAAGCTGTGCCAAACAGGAGGTTAAAGGCACTGACTCTCCAAGCGGGGAGAGTGTTAGTAAACCGTCTGGAATGGTGAACCCGAGGACCAGGATACGAAAACTGAGATGCATTTTAAATCGTTTCCTAATCACACGGTGGACCATACTCGCCGTTTCCCACGCATGTTTTAGCTGAAGAAAGAATCCCTTGATCCTGGAGAGTTGGGACCCTTGGATTGGGTACCATGCAGTATGACTTCAAAGGATCTGCATTTGTTCACTGAAACTCACCAATGCTATCAGCCTGAAGTGTCCAGCCTTATGTCTCAACCAGCTCTGGGTGTAGATGTGGTAAATCCAGGTTGCATCACATGCCCTGAGTGAATTATTTAAGAATTGCTTCCTATTTCACTGTCATTGTGTTTTGTTTTTGAAATTTATTTTAATAATGGGATTTATCGGATTTTCACTGCTTCGTTTATGCCCCTGTACACGCGCTTGATTCTGTTACGGAGACATATAAGTCCATGGGTTTTAAGATTCTTACTAATCCGGTATATTCTTAGGCATTGAATATGGCGTGTGGAGTCCATTTCGTTGAGCAAGGAGTAGGTCTTGACTATTACATATTTGGCTTATGGAATGGTATCTGTGCTAATTTCAATCTCTGGTTTTATGCAGCACCCCAACTCACCTTTCCCCTTAAGGAAGCATAAGTTGGTTTTCTTAATTTGAAACCCTCTTCTCTTTTGTAATTCAGTTCATGTGTAGCCATGTTAACATTCCATGTATTAGTGATATCTTATGTCTTTTTCTTTTTGAATTATGTGACTTCGAATGATCACACGTAACTCCTCTTGAGTTGTTATAACTGGCCGTATTTCATTGATTTCCAGGCTGAGTAATATTCCACTCTACATAAGCACCACATCTCTGTCCGTTTTTTCTCTGCAGATACTTTAAGTTATATCCTAGTCGAGGATCTTTTAAACAGAGAGGTGGTAAACATTGGGGTGCCTGTGTCCTCTCGATTTTTGTTTTTCCCAAGATATACGTCCATGAGTGCAAGTGCCCTGTGCTCGGTAGCTCATTTTTTAGATGCTTTAGTAAACACAATAGACTTATCCAGAGTGACCGTTGGCAATATACATTTCCACTATAAGACTCACAGGGCTCCCTTTTCTCCTTGCCCTGTCCTGCATTTCTGGTGTTTACACTTTATGAGGACGGCTCTTCTGACTGATGCAAAGTGATATGTTTTGTAGTATTGATTTCCAGTGCCCACCTGTTTGGTTGGCTAAAAAAGTGTATGCCCTTTTCTTGAATATATACAGAAAAAGACGCATACACCCTTTTTGGCCAACTGCAATGTTGGCAATGTTCAGCCCCTTTTCTTGTGCTTAATGGCGAGTCCTTTCTACCTCTTCCAATCCCTTTCCTGCCATTCTCCGTTGCTTACAAGTCCTTTTCTCTGACTTTCCTCAAGACATTTTTCAGTGATAGATATTTTCAATTCTGCAGTTTCGTGAATTTTAGTGCCCCTGAGTTCCATTTTCCAACTTGTGTTTATGGGAACTGGCCACAAAGCATCAGGATTCCTCAAGCCCTATTCTGTTTCCATGGGCAACCCTAGCCTTTGGTCAATTCGTCTTCCTGATTGGAAATTAGAGTGGCATGTGCCTGTCCGAACACCTAGGACTTGTCTCTCATTGTTCCTCCTCCTTCTGCTTCATCCTCTGGACAAATTCCAAACTGTATGCAACAGGATGTTGACAGTGCTGACATCTCCAAGTGGGGAGACTGTTAGTAAAGACGCTGGAGTGGTGAACCCTAGCACCAAGAGATGAGGAGATGAGATGCCTTTTCCAAACTTTTCCCGATCAGACGGTATACCATCCTCTGGGTGTGACAGGCATGTTTTAGGTGTAGGAAGGGTCCCATTCATGTGAGGAGAACACCAGGGGATTTTAAATATCAGTGTCTCTCCGCAACCCAAACTGGGGAATTTTTTAAGCTACGGCTACACATATGTTCATTAAGGGCCTTGGGAAGTAGGCAGAGTCCAAACTTTAGATGATTGAAGTCTTCAGGGTCAGAAGCACTCACCACTGTCTTCCCTTAGATTCCATTTTTACTGTCATTGATGGATGATGTCAATAAAAATATCTATTCTTTTTCAGATCATTTCCCCTTATAGGTTATTGCAAAATATTGAGTGTAGTTCCCTGTGCTATACAGTAGTTCCTTGCTGATGATTTCATACATAGCAGTGTGTATGTGTTAATCCCAAACTGTTAATTGATCCCTCCTCCTACCATTTCCCTTTGGTAATAATAAATTATAAGATTTTATGCTTCTCAGAAATGGGGGAGCTGAAAGAGAGGTATCATTTTCAATGCAAAAGCATTTAAAACAAGATTGAAGCTTTAACCAAGATTATTAGATGTACATCCTTGGAAAGAAATCACTTTGTTTCTCTAATATTGACCTGACAAAGAAGACAAACCTTTTCACTGAACTTGCTTATAAGAAAGTGATGGAAATATCAAATGGAAGTGTTAGAAACATCTTATTTTACCCGAGCCTTATACACTGTTCTATGTTAATTACAGTTTGGCTCACACATCTGTTCATTGAAGTTACAATGTTCTCAATTTCTGTTACTGATCCTCCAGAGTGGACGCCAACAAGTGTCCCCCTGCCCAGTGTCATTGGAGCCAATAGATCGAGACTGAGTTTGGTTCAAAAGCAAAGGAAACTTTATATTTTGATCAGAGAATGGAGAGGTGCTACCCTGTGGGCTGTGGGCTGGGCTGCTGTGTAGAGATCCTGTCAGAGTCACTGGGAGGGAGGGGGCTGAGCTCTCGAGGACCTGGTTGGCTGCAGCTCAGGCTCTATGTCACGGAGTCTGAACTGGGCCCCAGGAGCTGAAGTGTCATCGAGCCATTCTGCTCTAGGAAATCTGGTCTGAAGTGCCGGGTGTGGAACCTCTGTATGCGGGACACTAGGAGCACCTGAAATTAGACAAAGCACAAAGGATAAAAATGGTTAGACTTTATTTTATTGCCCAGATTCTATTTTTATCTCCCAGGCATTTTTAAGGGGCTTTGCCTGGGACAAACTTCTCTTCTGCCTTTTGTCCCTTTCCTCATTCTTGGAGTGCTGCGGGTGCAGACCCTTCTTCTGTAACTGCTGAGTGCTGAGTTAGGAGGCTTCATACCCGTGGGCGAGGGTCAGAACTTCTCCCCAGCAGCCTCCAGGTGACGTTGATTGTCCCCAGGCCTCCTGCCTCCCTGCTCGTCCACCTGAGCACCAGTATTGGAAGTGTTATAGATTCTAATGACCTTTAAGGGTCCAGAAAGGAGATGTGCAGTGGCGCTGTGAGGTCCAGTTTCACTCCGCCCCACATTTGTTCGGCCACCTTAGGCTGACCGTTTCTGCCAGCCTAGATGCTCTGACTGACCGTTTCTGCCAGCCTAGATGCTCTGACCAACAGTCTGCGCTTTCTTCCATTAGGCCCCTGAATTAACGTAAAAACAGCACCAGGTGTCAGGATCCTGCCCGCTCAGCTCCCAGACAGTCCAGGGTCAGTGGTGATGAAGGATCATGATGGTCACTGAGTCAAGAGCCTTTGGAAGTAAACAGGAGTCCAGCCGGTCTTATTGGCCACCATCATCAGGGTGTCTGTAGGCTTTTCTATGGTGACAGCATGATATACGGTTCCCCCGCCAAGATTATTAGCTCCCCTCTGGGTACAGTAAGTACTGCAAGCAGTAGTCTACTCTTTTGGGACACACTCTTGTTGTTTTATGAGAGAAACTCCAGGTCAAGTGATGGTCACACGGGTCGTCATGGTGCCCCGTTGCCCCCGGTTATCTCTCTGGAGGTTGGAGTTGGAGGGCCTCCTCAATCGAGGTCAGTGTGCCCACGGAGCAAACCCTGCAACTTCAGGGCATGGTTGGGGGTTAGGATCACCACGTGGGGTCCGTTTCCCTTAGAAGGGAGGTGGCCTTTTGGGCTGCTGATTTCCAGGTTTTCAGATACCACCAGTATCTTGGCCAGATGTGGCGGTGGGCCAAGCCCCTTGGTGACCATAGTTTATCCTACCTGGATGGCATTCTTGCATTGTTCCATTTCAAGTGGTCCCAGTTTTGGCACTAATACTCCAATGGCGATTCACCTTTCACCAGGAATGTAAAGGTCAAAGGGTTTAGCTAAATTAGGGAGTTCCAGGGCAAGGGTCTGAATTGACTGCTCTTTCCATTCTTGAAAGGCCACTTCTGGATTCTATTCAAAAGGATCATCATCTTTTCCTTTCAGTGTTTCATATAGAGGCCCAGCTAGTAGACTGTAGTTAGGGATCCAGAGGCAGGAAACCCTGGCTTCCCCAGGAACCCCTAAGCTGTCTTCTAATTTCAGAAAGGGGTAAGGCTGTAAATTGTTTCTTCCCTTTCCTGGGATGGGCTTCTCCGACCTTCTGTGAGAATGAAGCCCAGGCAGGTCACCGTAGTCTGTGATACTTGAGCTTTTTCGTGGACAACTTCTATCCTTTATTGGCTTGGTAGTTCTGAGGCCTCCTTAGTAGGGCTGGCGATCAGAATGTCGTCTGAATATTGAAGGAGTGTTTCCTTTTCCAGAGGTAGAACTTTTAGGTCTTTAGCTGAGCTTTCCCCAAAGATGGTGTGGGAATTTTTGAACCCTTGGGGCAAGACAGCCTGGAAGTATTGTTTTAGTTGTATGTTGAGTCCTGTCACTCACAAGCCAAAATTTCTTGTGACTCTGGGACTAATGGAATACAAAAGAAGGCATCAGTGAAGACTAATACAGAATACCAAGTCCTGGTGGTTGGTAGAATGACCAGCAGGGTGTAGGATTTAGGAACTACTGGAGGTATATCCTCAGTGGCTTCACTGACTGTCCTGACATCCTTTACCAGGACTCCAGCAGCCCATGGGGCTCTCGAGGTCAGGCCAATCCCAGGATATGGAGCTCACCTGGGCAGGTACCCTACCCCCACCCCAGCCCACGGGGCTCTCGTGTTCAGGCCCCTCCCAGGATATGGGATTCCCTGGGCAGGTCCTCTGCAGTCCATGGGGCTCCCGTGGTCAGGCCCCTCCCAGGATACAGAGCTACCCTTGCAGGTACCTTGGCAGGGCTGGGCACACAGGAACCGTGCACATAGCCCTCATTGCAGAGCACTCCCAGCTCACCTGTCGCTCAGATCTGACACAGAGCACCTCAGAGCAGGACTTGAACTAACAAACAGCAGCTCTGACAGGTCTGTGACCCTGGGCATCACTCTGTGCAGCCTCCTCCACCTGGTCTTCCAGAGACTTCCACTGCACCCGGGGCACCAGGCCTCTGTCTCCAACCACCACCCACCCCTCCTCTCCCTGACTCCTGGGTTCCTCTCATTAGGAGAGGGTTTTCTTGAAGTTGTCTCCCACTCATGGGCCAGATAATATAATTAGAAAACAAGCCAGAGCTGCAGCCCCTTGTCTATCCTGACTCTCAGGAGCCCACACCTGTTCCTTGGACCTGGCCAATTCAGCAAGTTCCATTTTCAGCAACTGTGAGCCCCTGAGGGGTGATTATTGGCTGGCTTGGGAAGCCTGACCGTGCCGGCCAGCCCTCCCCAGGTGTGCCTGGGTTGAGATCAATATAAACACCGCTCCAGGCAGCAAGAGCCCCTGCAGCTGTGCCTGACGCCATTTTCTCTGCCCTGTCAGCAGTCTCGGGGCTGGGCTGGTGGGAGGGAGTGAGAGGCCACGGCTTTGTGGGTGTCCCAGTGTGAGTGGGGCTCTGCTGGACTTTCTGCAGCAGTTGCCAAGATGCTACCTGCTAAAGAAGAGGATGTGTCACCCACACCTGCCGCTGGAATTTCTCCCTGGGCACAGGTGAGGAAGGAAGAAAGCAGTGGGGGCCGGGACAGCAGGGGTATCTCAGGCAGGGAAATGGAGAGCTTCCAGAAGAGCACCCAGGGCCAGGACCATCCTGGCTGGCCTGCAGGCACCAAGTCGGCTGGCATGCTGTCCCTCATGTGGCTCCATGGCCCTTCCTCTAGGTTTTCAAGTCCTTGTACATATTCAGGTGTTTAGCCTTGGAAGGGTGGGAACATTTCAGCAGCAGCTGGCCTGGGGCTCGGCCCACGTTTACTCACAGATACCTCGGCACGGTCCACCAGCTTTGCAGTGAGGACGCTTGTTGCGAGGAGCATGCTGGCTGAATGGGAGATGATTCCCCACCACTGACCAACTTCAGAATTGTTTGCAATTGGAGCAAGTGCCCTGAAACGGTTTTCCTCTGTGTAACTGGTGGGTTCTGTTCTTTTTTATCTTTTTTTCGTTTTTGGTTCAAGGTAGATTTTATTCCTCTTTTGTGTATTTACAGATATAAGCATGGAAATAATTTATTCATATAAATACATGTATGTGAAGGGAAGAATATTTTTCTGTTTTACTTTTTTTAATTTTATTTTTTTATTTTGAATTTAATTTTATATTTTTATACAGCAGGTTGTTTTTGGTTATCTACTTTATACATATAAATGTATACATACCAATCCCAATATCTCAACTCCTCCCACCACCATCCCCAACAGCTTTCCCCCCTTGTTGTCCATACGTTTGTTGTATACATATATTGCTCTATTTCTGCCTTGCAAAACGGTTCATCTGTACAATTTTTCTAGGTTCCACATATATGCATTAATATACAAGATTTGTTTTTCTCTTTCTGACTTACTTCACTCTGTATGACAGTCTCTAGATCCATCAACGTCTCTACAAATGTCCCAATTTCATTCCTTTTTATGGCTTAGTAATATTCCATTTTATATATGTACCACATCTTTATGCATTCGTCTGTCTGTGGGCATTTAGGTTGCTTCCATTTCCTGGATAGTGTAAATAGTGATGCAATGAACATTGTGGTGAATGTCTCTTTTTGATTTATGGTTTTGTCTGGGTATATGCCCAGTAGAGGGATTGCTGTATCATATGGTAATTCTATTCTTAGTTTTATAAGAAACTCCATAATGTTCTCCACAGTGACTGTATCAATTTACGTTCCCAACAATAGTGGAAGAGGATTCCTTATCTCCACACCGTTTCCAGCATTTGTTGTTTGTAGATTTTCTGATGATGCCCATCCTAATAGGTGTGAGGTGATACACCACGGATGAGTCTATTTCGTTGAGCAAAGAGTAGGTCTTGTTTATTACGTATTTGGCTTATGGAATGGTATGTGTGCTAATTTCAATCTGTTTTTATACAGCAGCCCAACTCAACTTTCCCCTTAAGCAAGCATAAGGTTTTTATCTAAATGTGAGACTCTGTTCGGTTTTGTAATTCAGTTTATGTGTAGCCAAGTTTACACTCCCTCTATTAGTGATATCTTATGATAATTATCTTTCTTTGTGTGATATATTTCTCTTAGAATCATCATAATTAAATCCACTCAATTTGCTGCTACAGGCCTGATGACATTGATTTCACTGCTGAGTGATATTCCGTTGTACGTAAGTAGCACAACTTCTTTATCCATTTTTTTCTTTCTGGGATATTTAATTTGTACTGGACTCGAGGTTCTTGTAAACACAGCAGCCCTAAATTTTGTGTTGGCTGTGTCTTGTTGATTTTAATTTTCCTAAGCTATAGGGCCAAAAGTGGAAGTGCCCTAGGCTCTGTAGCTTTGTTTTTTAGATGTTTCAGGATACACCATGAACATCTCCAGAGTGTCTGTTGGCAATTTACATCCCGCCCATCAGCATAACACGGCTCCCTGTTCTCCATGGCCTGTCCTGTGTTTCTGGTTTTTACACTTTATTCAGATGGCCTTTTTGACGAATGGGAAATGTGACTTCATTGTAGTGTGGATTTCCATTGCTGGAGTGCTTGGTTGGCCAAAATGTTCATATGCATTTTTTCCTGAATATATTCAGGAAAAATGTATACGCACTTTTTGTCCATGTGCATCACTGTCAAAGATCTGCCGCTTTTCATATGCTTTAAATGCAATTCCAATCTACCTCTTGAAATATGATTCCTGCAATTCTGCCTCGTTTTCAAGTCCTCTTTGCAGACTTACTTCGATATATTTTTGCCAATAGCTGTCATTTATCTCTGCAGGTTTGTGAATTACAGTGCCCCTGATCTCCTTTCTTAACTCGCTTCCTTGTAAGCTGGCCACAAAACTGCAGGTTTGCTTCAGGCCATAATCAGGGTCCAGTACGGCACTCTGAGCCTTTGGTTAATTCCTCTTCCTGGTGGGAAATTAGAGTTAAATGTGCCCCTCCAGATACCTGCCTCACTCCCAGCCACATGGTGATGTATGTCCTCAGGTTTGAGGCCATATGTGATGGGTTCCTCATCTTTTGATGATGTGGCCCCACTGGTGTGTGGACACTCCTGCCTGGTTCCCATCCCCTTGGTGATGTGGGCCCTCTGGTGAGACTCTGATCCTGGTTGGGTTCCTCACACATCCGTGAGGTGAGCCCTCTTCTCTGAGGTCACTCCTGCCTGGCTGGCACAACCCGCCTTGTTGACTTCGGCACCCTGGTGGCAGTTGGAGCCTGCTGGGAGCCTCCTTCCCGCGGTGATGAGGCCCTCTGGCGTCAGACCCTAATGGCGGGGTTCCCACATTTTCTGATACGTGCTAAGTGGTACGAGGGCACTCCTGCCAGGTTCCCATCCTCATGAGCGTGTGGGCCTTCTGTTCTGAGGTCCTAACGGCTGGGTTGCTCACACTTTCATGATGTGGGCCCTCTGCTGTGAGGTCAATCCTGCCTGGCTGGCGCACGTCGCCTTGGCGATGTGGACCCTCTGGTGGCAGTTGGAGTGTGCTGGGGCCTCCTCCCCTCAGTGATGAGGGCCTTCTGGTGTCAGGCCCTAAGTGCTGGGCTCCACACATTTTCTGATGTGTGCCCAGTGGTGCGAGTCACTCCTGCCAGGTTCCCATCCCCATGGGCATGTGGGACTTCTGTTCTGTGGTCCCAACTGCTGGGTTGCTCACAGTTTCATGATGTGGGCCCTTTGCTGTGTGTTCACTCTGGCCTGTATCCCATAGTGTCAGTGCTCTGGGCCTCCAGCTTGGAGTTTCCAACTTCTCGATTCCTCACCTTTTTTATTCTATGGGCCCTCGGTTGTGCGTCTCCTCCTGCATGCCTCACTCCCAGCCCCTTCGTGATGTGTGTCCCCTTGTCTGAGGCCACATGTGCTGTGTTCCTCACCTTTCTATAATGTGGCCACACTGGTGTGAGGACACTCTTGCCTGGTTCCCATTCCCTTGGTGATGTTGGCCCCACTGCTGTTAGGACAGTCTTGCCTGGTTCCCATCACCTTGGTGATGTTGGCCCTCTGGTGAGAGTCTGATCCTGGTTAGGTTCCTCACCCTTCTGTGAGGTGGGCCCTCTGCTCTGAGGTCACTCCTGCCTGGCTGGCACACCCCGCCTTGGCAACGTCGGCCATATGGTGGCAGTTGGAGCCTGCTGGGAGCCTCCTCCCCTCAGTGATGAGGGCCCTCTGGCCTCAGGCCCTAACTGCTGGGTTCCCACATTTTCTGATTCGTGCTAAGTGGTGCAAGGACACTCCTGCCAGGTTCCCATCCCCATGGGGATGTGAGCCTTCTGCTCTGAGGTCCCAACGGCTGTGTTGCTCACAGTTTCATGATGAGGGCCCTCTGGTGTGAGTTCACTCCTGCCTAGATCCCATAGCCTCGCTGCTCCTGGCTGCCTGCCGGAGGTTCCAACTGTGGGATTCCTCACCTTTTTTATTCTATGGTCCCTCTGTTTTGAGGATCCTCTGGCCTGCCTCACTCCCAGCCCCTTGGTGATGTGTGTCCTCATGTTTGAGGCCACGTGTGCTGGGTCCCTCAAATTATGGTGATGTAGCCCCACTGGTGTGAGGACACTCCTGCCTGGTTCCCATTCCCTTGGTGATGTTGGCCCTCTGGTGACAGTCTGATCCTTGTTGGGTTCCTCACACTTCTGTGAGGTGGGCTTTCTGCTCTGAGGTCACTCCTGCCTGGTTGGCACACCCCGCCTTGGTGACATCGGCCTTATGGTGGCAGTTAGAGCCTGCTGGGAGCCTCCTCCCCTCGGTGATGAGGGTCCTCTGGCCTCAGGTCCTAACTGCTGGGTTCCCACATTTTCTGATTCGTGGAAGTGGGCCGAGGACACTCCTGTCAGGTTCCCATCCCCATAGGGATGTGGGCCTTCTGCTCTGAGGTCCCATCCGCTGGGTTGCTCACAGTTTCATGATGTGGGACCTCTGCTGTGAGTTTGCTGTGGCCTGGATCCCATAGACTCTGTGCTCTGGGCGGCCTACTGGCCGGTTCCAACTGCTGGATTCCTCACAACTTTTATTCTGTGGGCTCTGTTTTGTGAGGATACTCCTGCTTGCCTCACTCCTAGCCCCTTGGAGATGTGGGTCCCCTGTTTTAGGCCACATGTTCTGGGTTCCTCACCTTTCTATAATGTGGCCACACTGGTGTGAGGACCCTCCTGCCTGGTTCCGATCCCCTTGGTGATGTGGGCCCTCTGGTGAGAGTCTTATCCTGGCTGGTTTCCTCACCCTTCTGTGAGGTAGGCCCTCTGCGGTGAGGTCACTCCTGCCTGGCTGGCACACATCACCTTGGTGACGTGGGCCCTCAGTTGGGAGTTGGTGTCTGCTGCGAGTCTCCGTCCCTCGGTAATGAGGGCCCTCTTGCGTCAGACCCTAACTCCTGGGCTCCCAAAATTTGCAGATGTGCGACCTGTGGTGTGAGTACACTCCTGTCAGGTTCCCAACCCCATGGGAATTTGGGCCTTCTGCTCTGAGGTCCCAACGGCTGGGGTGCTCACAGTTTCATGATGAGGGCCCTCTGATGTGCATTCATTCCGGCCTAGATCCCATAGGCTTGCTGCTCCTGGGCGCCTGCTGGGAGGTTCCAACTGCGGGATTCCTCACCTTTTTTATTCTATGGGCCCTCTGTTTTGAGGCTCCTCCTGCCTGCCTCAATCCCAGCCCCGTTGTGATATGTGTCCTCTGGTGTGAGGCCACGTGTGCTGGGTCCCTCACCTTTCGATGATGTGGCCCCAATGGTGTGAGGACACTCGTGCCTGTTTCCCAGCCCCTTGGTGATGTGGCCCCTCTGGTGAGAGTCTGATCCTGGCTGGGTTCCTTACCGTTCTGTGAGGTGGGCCCTGTGCTCTGAGGTAACTCCTGCCTGGCTTGCTCCCATTGCCTTGGTGACGTCGGCCCTCTGGTGGCAGTTGGATCCTTTTGGAGACTCCTGTCCTCGGTGATGAGGTCCCTCTGGCGTCAGGCTCTAACTGCTGGGCTCCCCAGGTTTTCTGATGTGAGCCCAGTGATGCCAGGACACTCGTGAAATGTTCCCATCCCCATGGCGATATGGGCCTTCTGCTCTGAGGTTCCAACGACTGGGTTGCTCACAGTTTCCTGATGTTAGCTCTCTGGTGTTAGTTCACTCATTCCTAGATCCCATAGCCTCTGTACTCTGGGCCGCCTGCTGGGAAGTTCCAACTGCTGGGTTCCTCACCTTTTTTATTCTTTGGGCCCTGTGTTGGGAGGCTCCTCCTGCCTGTGTCACTCCCAGCCACTTGGTGATGTAGGTCCTCTGGTTTGTGGCCACATGTGCCAGTTTCCTCATCTTTTAGTGATGTGGCCCAACTGGTGTGAGGACACTCGTGCCTGGTTCCCGTCCCCTTGGTGATATGGGCCCTCTGGTGAGAGTCTGATCCTGGTTGGGTTCCTCACACTTCTTTGAGGTGGGCCGTCTGCTGTGAGGTCACTCCTGCCTGGCTGGCACACCCCGCCTTGGCGACGTGGGCCCTCTTGTGGTAGTTGGAACATGCTGGGAGCCTCCTCCCCTCAGTGATGAGGGCCCTCTGGCGTCAGGCCCTAACTGCTGGGTACCCACATTTTCTGATATGTGCTAAGTGGTGCGAGGACACTCCTGCCATGCTCCCAACACCTTGGGGATGTGGACCTTCTGCTCTGAGGTCCAAATGGCTGGGTTGCTCGCAGTTTCATGATGTGGACCCTCTGCTGTGAGTTTACTGCGGCCTGAATCGCATAGACTTGGTGCTCTTGGCCGCCTGCTGGGAGGTTCCCATTGCTGGATTCCTCAGCTTTTTTATTCTATGGGCCCTGTGTTGTGAGGCTACTCCTGCCTGGCTCATTCCGAGCCCCTTGGAGATGTGGGTCTTCTGGTTTAGGCCACATGTGCTGGGTTCCTCACCTTTCTATGATGTGGCCACACTGGTGTGAAGACTCTCCTGCCTGGTTCTGATCACCTTGGTGATGTGGGCCCTCTGGTGAGAGTCTTATCCTGGCTGTGTTCCTCACCCTTCTGTGAGGTAGGCCCTCTGCGGTGAGGTCACTCCTACCTGGCTGTCACACGTCACCTTGGCGACGTGGGACCTCAGTTGGGTGTTGGTGCCTGATTGGAGTCTCCTCCCCTTGGTAATGAGGGCCCTCTGGCGTCAGGCCCTAACTCCTGGGTTCCCTAAATTCTCTGATGTGTGCCCTGTGGTGCGAGTACACTTCTGACAGGTTCCCAACCCCATGGGAATGTGGGCCTTCTGCTCTGAGATCCCAACGCCTAGGTTGCTCACAGTTTCATGATGACGGCCCTCTGGTGTGAGATCACTCCGGCCTGGATCCCATAGTCTCGCTGCTCCTGGCCGCCTGCTGGGAGGTTCCAACTGCGGGATTCTTCACCTCTTTAATTCTATGGTCCCTCTGTTTTGAGGCTCCTCCTGCCTGCCTCAATCCCAGCTCCCTTGTGATGTGTGTCTTCTGGTTTGAGGCCACGTGTGCTGGGTCCCTCACTTTTCGGTGATGTGGCCCCACTAGTGTGAGGACACTGCTGCCTGGTTCCTATTCCCTTGGTGATGTGGGCCCTCTGGTGAGAATCTGATCCTCTTTGGTTCTTCACACTTCTGTGAGGTTGACCCTCTGCTCTGAGGTCACTCCTGCCTGGTTGTCGCACTCCGCATTGGCGACGTCGCCCCTCTGGTAGCAGTTGGAGCTGGCTGGGAGCCACCGCCCCTCGGTGATGAGGGCCCTCTGGCATCAGGCACTAATTGCTGGGCTCCCCACATTTTTTCATGTGTGCCCACTCTTGCGATGACACTCCTGCTTGTTTCCCTTCCCCATGGGGATGTGGGCCTTCTGCTCTGAGGTCACAACGGCTGGGTTGCTTACAGAATCACAATGAGGGCCCTCTGTTGTGAGTTCATGCCGGCCTGGATCTCATAGCCTCAGTGCTCTGGGCCACCTGCTAGGAAGATCCAACTGCTGGTTTCCACACATTTTGTATACAATGGGACATGTGTTGTGAGGTTAATCCTGCCTGCCTCACTCCGAAACCCATGGTGATGTGGGTCCTCTGGTTTGAGGCCACAACTTTTGATGATGTGGCCCCACGGGTGTGAGGACACTCCTGCCTGGTTCCCATCACCTTGGTGATGTGGGCCCTCTGGGGAGAGTCTGATCCTGGCTGGGTTCCCTACCATTCTGTGAAGTGGGCCCTCTGATGTCAGGTCACTCCTGCCTGGCTAGCTCACATCGCCTTGGCGACGTGGGCCCTCTGTTGGCCACTGGAGCATGCTGGGAGCCTCCTACTCCCGTGAATGATGGCCCTGGAAAAAATGCATATGCCCTTTTTGGCCAAGTGCTTCATTGACGAGGTTCTGCCACTTCTCTTATGCTTTCAGAGCAATTCACGTCTACCTCCTGAAATCGGATTCCAGCAATTCTGCCCCACTTTCAAGTCCTCTTCGCAGCCTTAATTCAATATATTTTTGTACGATTTCTGTCATTTATAAGTCTGCAGGTATGTGAATGACAGTGCCCCTGAGCTCCTTTCCTCAACTCGCTTTCTTGTGAGCTGGCCACAAAACCGCAGGATTGCTTCAGGCCCTAATCTTGTTCCAGCACGGCATGCTGAGCCTTTGGTTAATTCCTTTTCCTGTTGGGAAATGAGTGTTAAAATTGCCCGTGCATACTGGGCATATACCCTGAGAAAACCAAAATTCAAAAAGAGGCATGTACCAAAATGTTCATTGCAGCTCTATTTACAATAGCCCGGAGATGGAAAGAACCTAAGCGCCCATCATCGGACGAATGGATAAAGAAGATGTGGCACATATACACAATGGAATATTACTCAGCCTTAAAAAGAAATGAAACTGAGTTATTTGTAATGAGATGGATAGACCTAGAGTCTGTCATACAGAGTGAAGTAAGTCAGAAAGAAAAAGACAAATAGCGTATGCTAACACATATATATGGAATTTAAAGGAAAAAAATGTCATGAAGAACCTAGGGATAAGACAGGAATAGAGGCGCAGACCTACTGGAGAACGGAATTGAGGATATGGGGAGGGGGAATGGTGAGTTTTGACAGGGCGAGAGAGAGTCATGGACATATACACACTAACAAATGTAGTAAGGTAGATAGCAAGGGGGAAGCAGCCGCAAGGCACAGGGATATTAGCTCGGGGCGTTGGGACAGCCTGGAGGGGTGGAAGGGGGAGAGAGGGAGGGAGGGAGACACAAGAGGGAAGACACAGGGAGCATATGTATATGTATAGCTGATTCACTTTGTTATAAAGCAAAAACTAACACACCATTGTAAAGCAATTATACCCCAATAAAGATGTTAAAAAAAATATTTGCCCGTGCACACACCTACAGATAGTCTCCCATTGGTTCTCCTTATTCCTGTTCATCTTGCGCAGAAATTGCAAACAGTGCCAAACAGGAGGTTAAAGGCACTGACTCTCCAAATGGGGAGAGTGTAAGAAAAGGGTCTGGAATGGTGAACCTGAGTACCAGGGGACGAAAACAGACATGCATGTAAAAAGGTTTCCCAGTCACACGGTGGAGCATACTCTGGGTTTCCCATGCAAATTTTAGCAGAAGGAAGAATCCCTTGAACCTGGAGAGTTGGGAACCATGGAATGGGTACCAGGCAGTATGACATCAAAGGGTCTGCATTTGCTCACTGAACCTCACCAATGCTATCAGCCCAAAGGGTCAAGCCTTATCTCTCACCCAGCTCTGGGTGTAGATGTGGTAAACCAGGTTGCATCACATGCCCTGTGTGAGTTATTTAAGAATTGCTCTCTATTTCACTGTCATTGTGTTTTGTTTTTGAAATTTTTTTTGACACTGGGATTTATCGGATTTTCACTGCTGCGTTAATGCCGCTGTACACACTCTTGATTCTCTTACGGAGACATAAATATCCACGGGTTTTAAGATTCTTCCTAGTCAGGTATATTCCTAGGCGTTGAATATGTGGTGTTGAGTCCATTTCGTTGAGCAAGGAGTAGGTCTTGTCTATTACATATTTGGCTTATGCAAGGTTATCTGTGCTAATTTCAGTCTCTGGTTTTATGCAGCACTCCAACGCACCTTTCTCCATAAGAAAGCACAAGTTGGTTTTCTAAATTTGAGACTGTTCTGTTTTGTAATTCAGTTCATGTGTAGTCAAGTTTACATACTGTGTATTAGTGATATTTTATGATGTTTCTTTTTATGTGTGACTTATTTCACGTAGAATCACCATACCTGTATCCACTCACTATGCCACTATGGGCCTGATGACACAGATTTCATTGCTGAGTGATATTCCATTGTATGTACGTACCACAACTTCTTTATCCATTGTTTGCTCTCTGAGATATTTACCTGGTACTGTAAACGAGGTTCTTGTGAACAGAGAGGTCCCAAACTTTGAGGTGGCTGGGTGTTTTTGATTTTAATTTCCCTAAGCTGTAGGACCATAAGTGGAAGTGCCCTAGGCTGTGTTGCTTTGTTTCTTATGTGTTTCAGGAAAAACATAACACTTCTCCAGAATGGTTGTCGGCAATTTACATCATATGCATCAGCATAATAAGGATCCCTGTTTTCCATTGCCTGTCCTCCGTTTCTGGATTTTACAATTTTTTTAAACGGCCCTTTTGCCCTGGGGGGCACTGAGATTTCATTGTAGTGCAGGTTTATTTACAAGCTTCTTGGTTGGCCAAAAAGTGCGTATGCGTTTTTTCCTGAATATATTTAGGGAAAAAAGCATCCGCACTTTTTGGACAAGTGCATCATTATCGACGTTCTGCCTCTTTTCCTATTCTTTAAGTGCAATTCCAGTTTAAGCCTTCAATCGTTTTCCTGAATTTCTGCCCCGCTTTCAAGTCCCCTTTGCAGGCTTACTTCAATATATTTTTGGAGGATAGCTGTCATTTATAACTCTGCAGGTTTGTGAATTACAGTGCCCCTGAGCTCCTTTCTTCAACTCGCTTTCTTGTGAGCTGGGCACAAAACCGCAGGATTGCTTCAGGCACTAATCTCTTTCCAGCAGGGCACGCTGAGCGTTTGGTTAATTCCTCTTCCTGGTGGGAAATGAGCATTACATTTGCCCGTGCAGACACCTACAGCTAGTCTCTCATTGGTTCTCCCTATTCCTGTTCATCTTGCACAGAAATTGCAAGCTGTGCCAAAGAGGAGGTTAAAGGCACTGACTCTCCAAGCGGGGAGAGTGTTAGTAAAGCATCTGGAATGGTGAACCCGAGGACCAGGATACGAAAACTGAGATGCATTTTAAATCGTTTCCCAATCACACGGTGGACGATACTCTGGGTTTCCCATGCATGTTTTAGCTGGAGGAAGAATCCCTTGAACCTGGAGAGTTGGGACCCATGGAATGGGTACCATGCAGTATGACTTCAAAGGGTCTGCATTTGCTCACCAAAACTCATCAATGCTTTCAGCCTGAAGTGTCCAGCCTTATGTCTCAACCAGCTGTGGGTGTAGATGTGGTCAATCCCGGTTGCATCACATGCCCTGAGTGAATTGTTTAAGAATTGCTCTCTATTTCACTGTCTTTGTGTTTGTTTTTGAAATTTATTTTGATAATGGGATTTATCGGATTTTCACTGCTGCGTTTATGCCGCTGTACACACGCTTGATTCACTTACGGAGACATATAAATCCATGGGTTTTAAGATTCTTCCTAGTCAGGTATATTCCTAGGCATTGAATATATGGTGTTGAGTCCATTTCATTGAGCAAGGAGTAGGTCTTGTCTATTACATATTTGGCTTATGGAAAGTTATCTGTGCTAATTTCAGTCTCTGGTTTTATGCAGCATCCCAACGCACATTTCCCCATAAGCAAGCACTAGTTGGTTTTCAAAATTTGAGACCCTGTTCTGTTTTGTAATTCAGTTCATGTGTAGTTAAATTTACATTCCGTGTATTAGTGATATCTTATGATGTTTCTTTTTCTGTGTGATATAGTTCACGTAGAATCACCGTACCTGCATCCACTCACTATGCCGCTACGGGCCTGATGACACACATTTCATTGCTGAGTGATATTGCATTGCACGTACGTGCCACAACTTCTTTTTCCATTTTTTGCTTTCTGGGTTATTTACCTGGTACTGTAGACGAGCTTCTTGTGAACACAGCCGTCCCAAACATTGGTGTGGCTGTCTGTTTTTGATTTTAATTTCCCTAAGCTATAGGACCATATGTGCAAGTGCCATAGGCTGTGTTGCTTTGTTTCTTACGTCTTTCAGGAAACACCGTACACTTCTCCAGGGTGGCTGTTGGCAATTTACATCCTGCCAATCAGCATAACAAGGCTCCCTCTTCTCCATATCCTGTCCTACCTTTCTGGATTTTACACTTTTTTCAGATGGCCCTCTTGCCCGCGGGGCAGTGAGACTTCATTGTAGTGCAGATTTCCTTTACAGGCTTGCTTGGTTGGCCAAAAAGGGCGTATGCGTTTTTTCCTGAATATATTCAGGAAAAAACGCATACGCCCTTTTTGGCCAAGTGCATCATTGTCGACGTTGTGCCTCTTTTCCTATGCTTTCAGGGCAATTCCAGTCTACCCCCTGCAATCGTTTTCCTGAAATTCTGCCCGCTTTCAAGTCCCTTCGCAGGCTTACTTCAATATACTTTTGGAAGATAGCTGTCATTTATAACTCTGTAGGTTTGTGAATTACAGTGCCCCTGAGCTCCTTTCTTCACCTCGCTTTCTTGTGAGTTGGGCACAAAACTGCAGGATTGCTTCAGGCCCTAATCTGTTTCCAGCAGGGCACAGTGAGCCTTTGTTTAATTCCCCTTCCTGGTGGGCAATGAGCGTTACATTTGCCCGTGCAGACACCTACAGCTAGTCTCTCATTGGTTCTCCCTATTCCTGTTCATCTTGCACAGAAATTGCAAGTTGTGCCAAAGAGGAGGTTAAAGGCACTGACTCTCCAAGCGGGGAGAGTGTTAGTAAAGCATCTGGAATGTTGAACCCGAGGACCAGGATACGAAAACTGAGATGCATTTTTAATCGTTTCCCAATCACACGGTGGACGATACTCTGGGTTTCCCATGCATGTTTTAGCTGGAGGAAGAATCCCTTGAACCTGGAGAGTTGGGACCCATGGAATGGGTACCATGCAGTATGACTTCAAAGGGTCTGCATTTGCTCACCGAAACTCACCAATGCTATCAGCCTGAAGTGTCCAGACTTATGTCTCAACCAGCTCTGGGTGTAGATGTGGTCAATCCCGGTTGCATCACATGCCCTGAGTGAATTATTTAAGAATTGCTCTCTATTTCACTGTCTTTGTGTTTTGTTTTCCAAATTTATTTTGATAATGGGATTTATCGGATTTTCACTACTGCGTTTCAGCCGCTGTACACACGCTTGATTCTCTTACGGAGACATATATATCCATGGGTTTTAAGATTCTTCCTAATCAGGTATATTCCTAGGCGTTGAATATGTGGTGTTGGGTCCATTTCGTTGAGCAAGGAGTAGGTCTTGTCTATTACATATTTGGCTTATGGAAAGTTATCTGTGCCAATTTCAGTCTCTGGTTTTATGCAGCACCCCAACGCACCTTTCCCCATAAGCAAGCACTAGTTGGTTTTCTAAATTTGAGACCCTGTTCTGTTTTGTAATTCAGTTCATGTGTAGTCAAGTTTATATTCCGTGTATTAGTGATATCTTATGATGTTTCTTTTTCTGTGTGACGTAGTTCACGTAGAATCACCGTACCTGCATCCACTCACTATGCCGCTACGGGCCTGATGACACAGATTTCATTGCTGAGTGATATTGCATTGTACGTACGTGCCACAACTTCTTTATCCATTTTTTGCTTTCTGGGATATTTACCTGATACGGTAGACGAGCTTCTAGTGAACACAGCCGTCCCAAATATTGGGGTGGCTGTCTGTTTTTGATGTTAATTTCCGTAAGCTATAGGACCATAAGTGGAAGTGCCATAGGCTGTGTTGCTTTGTTTCTTACGTGTTTCAGGAAACACCATACACTTCTCCAGGGTGGCTGTTGGCAATTTACATCCTGCCAATCAGCATAACAAGGCTCCCTGTTCTCCATATCCTGTCCTACCTTTCTGGATTTTACACTTTTTTCAGATGGCCCTCTTGCCCGGGGGGCAGTGAGACTTCATTGTAGTGCAGATTTCCTTTACAGGCTTGCTTGGTTGGCCAAAAAGGGCGTATGCTTTTTTTCCTGAATATATTCAGGAA
This sequence comes from Phocoena phocoena, assembly GCF_963924675.1. Lineage (NCBI taxonomy): Eukaryota > Metazoa > Chordata > Mammalia > Artiodactyla > Phocoenidae > Phocoena > Phocoena phocoena. Next base: position 1,561,240 of record NW_027077433.1, read on the forward strand.
AAAAATCATACGCCCTTTTTGGCCAAGTGCATCATTGTCGACGTTGTGCCTCTTTTCCTATGCTTTCAGGGCAATTACAGTCTACCCCCTGCAATCGTTTTCCTGAAATTCTGCCCCCCTTTCAAGTCCCCTTTGCAGGCTTACTTCAATATACTTTTTGATGATAGCTGTCATTTATAACTCTGCAGGTTTGTGAAGTACAGTGCCCCTGAGCTCCTTTCTTCAACTCGCTTTCTTGTGAGCTTGGCACAAAACCGCAGGATTGCTTCAGGCCCTAATCTGTTTCCCGCAGGGCACACTGAGCCTTTGTTTTATTCCTCTTCCTGGTGGGCAATGAGCGTTACATTTGCCCGTGCAGACACCTACAGCTAGTCTCTCATTGGTTCTCCCTATTCCTGTTCATCTTGCACAGAAATGGCAAGCTGTGCCAAACAGGAGGTTAAAGGCACTGACTCTCCAAGCGGGGAGAGTGTTAGTAAAGCATCTGGAATGGTGAACCCGAGGACCAGGATACGAAAACTGAGATGCATTTTAAATCGTTTCCCAATCACACGGTGGACGATACTCTGGGTTTCCCATGCATGTTTTAGCTGGAGGAAGAATCCCTTGAACCTGGAGAGTTGGGACCCATGGAATGGGTACCATGCAGTATGACTTCAAAGGGTCTGCATTTGCTCACTGAAACTCACCAGTGCTATCAGCCAGAAGTGTCCAGCCTTATGTCTCAACCAGCTCTGGGTGTAGATGTGGTCAATCCCGGTTGCATCACATGCCCTGAGTGAATTATTTAAGAATTGCTCTCTATTTCACTCTCTTTGTGTTTTGTTTTCGAAATTTATTTTGATAATGGGATTTATCGGATTTTCACTGCTGCGTTTCGGCCGCTGTACACACGCTTGATTCTCTTACGGAGACATATATATCCATGGGTTTTAAGATTCTTCCTAGTCAGGTATATTCCTAGGCGTTGAATATGTGGTGTTGGGTCCATTTCGTTGAGCAAGGAGTAGGTCTTGTCTATTACATATTTGTCTTATGGAAAGTTATCTGTGCTAATTTCAGTCTCTGGTTTTATGCAGCACCCCAAGGCACCTTTCCCCATAAGCAAGCACTAGTTGGTTTTCTAAATTTGAGACCCTGTTCTTTTTTGTAATTCAGTTCATGTGTAGTCAAGTTTACATTCCGTGTATTAGTGATATCTTATGATGTTTCTTTTTCTGTGTGACGTAGTTCACGTAGAATCACCGTACCTGCATCCACTCACTATGCCGCTACGGGCCTGATGACACAGATTTCATTGCTCAGTGATATTGCATTGTACGTACGTGCCACAACTTCTTTATCCATTTTTTGCTTTCTGGGATATTTACCTGATACTGTAGACGAGCTTCTTGTGAACACAGCCGTCCCAAATATTGGGGTGGCTGTCTGTTTTTGATTTTAATTTCCGTAAGCTATAGGACCATAAGTGGAAGTGCCATAGGCTGTGTTGCTTTGTTTCTTACGTGTTTCAGGAAACACCATACACTTCTCCAGGGTGGCTGCTGGCAATTTACATCCTGCCAATCAGCATAACAAGGCTCCCTGTTCTCCATATCCTGTCCTACATTTCTGGATTTTACACTTTTTTCAGATGGCCCTCTTGCCCGGGGGGCAGTGAGACTTCATTGTAGTGCACATTTCCTTTACAAGCTTGGTTGGTTGACCAAAAAGGGCGTATGCGTTTTTTCCTTAATATATTCAGGAAAAAACGCATACGCCCTTTTTGGCCAAGTGCATCATTGTCGACGTTGTGCCTCTTTTCCTATGCTTTCAGGGCAATTCCAGTCTACCCCATGCAGTCGTTTTCCTGAAATTCTGCCCCGCTTTCAAGTCCCCTTCGCAGGCTTACTTCAATATACTTTTGGAAGATAGCTGTCATTTATAACTCTGCAGGTTTGTGAATTACAGTGCCCCTGAGCTCCTTTCTTCAACTCGCTTTCTTGTGAGCTGGGCACAAAACCGCAGGATTGCTTCAGGCCCTAATCTGTTTCCAGCAGGGCACACTGAGCCTTTGTTTAATTCCTCTTCCTGGTCGGCAATGAGCGTTACATTTGCCCGTGCAGACACCTACAGCTAGTCTCTCATTGCTTCTCCCTATTCCTGTTCATCTTGCACAGAAATTGCAAGCTGTGCCAAACAGGAGGTTAATGGCACTGACTCTCCAAGCGGGGAGAGTGTTAGTAAAGCATTTGGAATGGTGAACCTGAGGACCAGGATACGAAAACTGAGATGCATTTTAAATCGTTTCCCAATCACACGGTGGACGATACTCTGGGTTTCCCATGCATGTTGTAGCTGGAGGAAGAATGCCTTGAACCTGGAGAGTTGGGACACATGGAATTGGTACCATGCAGTATGACTTCAAAGGGTCTGCATTTGCTCACCGAAACTCACCATTGCTATCAGCCTGAAGTGTCCAGCCTTAGGTCTCAACCAGCTCTGGGTGTAGATGTGGTAAATCCCGGTTGCATCACATGCCCTGAGTGAATTATTTAAGAATTGCTCTCTATTTCACTGTCTTTGTGTTTTGTTTTCGAAATTTATTTTGATAATGGGATTTATCGGATTTTCACTGCTGCATTTCGGCCGCTGTACACACGCTTGATTCTCATACGGAGACATATATATATCCATGGGTTTTAAGATTTTTCCTAGTCAGGTATATTCCTAGGCGTTGAATATGTGGTGTTGAGTCCATTTCGTTGAGCAAGGAGTAGGTCTTGTCTATTACATATTTGGCTTATGGAATGTTATCTGTGCTAATTTCAGTCTCTGGTTTTATGCAGCACCGCAAGGCACCTTTCCCCATAAGCAAGCACTAGTTGGTTTTCTAAATTTGAGACCCTGTTCTGTTTTGTAATTCAGTTCATGTGTAGTCAAGTTTACATTCCGTGTATTAGTGATATCTTATGATGTTTCTTTTTCTGTGTGACGTAGTTCACGTAGAATCACCGTACCTGCATCCACTCACTATGCCGCTACGGGCCTGATGACACAGATTTCATTGCTGAGTGATATTGCATTGCACGTAAGTGCCACAACTTCTTTATCCATTTTTTGCTTTCTGGGATATTTATCTGGTACTGTAGACGAGCTTCTTGGGAACACAGCCGTCCCAAACTTTTGGGTGGCTCTCTGTTTTTGATTTTAATTTCCCTAAGGAATAGGACCATAAGTGCAATTGCCATAGGCTGTGTTGCTTTATTTCTTACGTGTTTCAGGAAACACCATACACTTCTCCAGGGTGGCTGTTGGCAATTTACATCCTGCCAATCAGCATAACAAGGCTCCCTGTTCTCCATATCCTGTCCTACATTTCTGGATTTTACACTTTTTTCAGATGGCCCTCTTGCCCGGGGGGCAGTGAGACTTCATTGTAGTGCAGATTTCCATTACAGGCTTGCTTGGTTGGCCAAAAAGGGCTTATGCGTTTTTTCCTGAATATATTCAGGAAAAAACGCATACGCCCTTTTTGGCCAAGTGCATCATTGTCGACGTTGTGCCTCTTTTCCTATGCTTTCAGGGCAATTCCAGTCTACCCCCTGCAATCTTTTTCCTGAAATTCTGCCCCGCTTTCAAGTCCCCTACGCAGGCTTACTTCAATATACTTTTGGAAGATAGCTGTCATTTATAACTCTGCAGGTTTGTGAATTACAGTGCCCCTGAGCTCCTTTCTTCAACTCGCTTTCTTGTGAGCTTGGCACAAAACCGCAGGATTGCTTCAGGCCCTAATCTGTTTCCAGCAGGGCACACTGAGCCTTTGTTTAATTCCTCTTCCTGGTGGGCAATGAGCGTTACATTTGCCCGTGCAGACACCTACAGCTAGTCTCTCATTGGTTCTCCCTATTCCTGTTCATCTTGCACAGAAATTGCAAGCTGTGCCAAAGAGGAGGTTAAAGGCACTGACTCTCTAAGCGGGGAGAGTGTTAGTAAAGCATCTGGAATGGTGAACCCGAGGACCAGGATACGAAAACTGAGATGCATTTTAAATCGTTTCCCAATCACACGGTGGACGATACTCTGGGTTTCCCATGCATGTTTTAGCTGGAGGAAGAATCCCTTGAACCTGGAGAGTTGGGACCCATGGAATGGGTACCATGCAGTATGACTTCAAAGGGTCTGCATTTGCTCACCGAAACTCACCAATGCTATCAGCCTGAAGTGTCCAGCCTTATGTCTCAACCAGCTCTGGGTGTAGATGTGTTCAATCCCGGTTGCATCACATGCCCTGAGTGAATTATTTAAGAATTGCTCTCTATTTCACTGTCTTTGTGTTTTGATTTCGAAATTTATTTTGATAATGGGATTTATCGGATTTTCACTGCTGCGTTTCGGCCGCTGTACACACGCTTAATTCTCTTACGGAGACATATATATCCATGGGTTTTAAGATTCTTCCTAGTCAGGTATATTCCTAGGCGTTGAATATGTGGTGTTGAGTCCATTTCGTTGAGCAAGGAGTAGGTCTTGCCTATTACATATTTGTCTTATGGAATGTTATCTGTGCTAATTTCAGTCTCTGGTTTTATGCAGCACCCCAAGGCACCTTTCCCCATAAGCAAGCACTAGTTGGTTTTCTAAATTTGAGACCCTGTTCTGTTTTGTAATTCAGTTCATGTGTAGTCAAGTTTACATTCCGTGTATTAGTGATATCTTATGATGTTTCTTTTTCTGTGTGACGTAGATCACGTAGAATCACCGTATCTGCATCCTCTCACTATGCCGCTACGGGCCTGATGACACAGATTTCATTGCTGAGTGATACTGCATTGCAAGTACGTGCAACAACTTCTTTATCCATTTTTTGCTTTCTGGGATATTTACCTGGTACTGTAGACGAGCTTCTTGGGAACACAGCCGTCCCAAACTTTGGGGTGGCTCTCTGTTTTTGATTTTAATTTCCCTAAGGAATAGGACCATAAGTGCAATTGCCATAGGCTGTGTTGCTTTATTTCTTACGTGTTTCAGGAAACACCATACACTTCTCCAGGGTGGCTGTTGGCAATTTACATCCTGCCAATCAGCGTAACAAGGCTCCCTGTTCTCCATATCCTGTCCTACCTTTCTGGATTTTACACTTTTTTCAGATGGCCCTCTTGCCCGGGGGGCAGTGAGACTACATTGTAGTGCAGATTTCCTTTACAGGCTTGCTTGGTTGGCCAAAAAGGGCGTATGCGTTTTTTCCTGAATATATTCAGGAAAAAACGCATACGCACTTTTTGGCCAAGTGCATCATTGTCGACGTTCTGCTTCATTTCCTATGCTTTCAGGGCAATTCCATTCTACGCCCTGCAATCGTTTTCCCGAAATTCTGCCCCGCTTTCAAGTCCCCTTCGCAGGCTTACTTCAATATATTTTTGGAGGATAGCTGTCATTTATAACTCTGCAGGTTTGTGAATTACAGTGCCCCTGAGCTCCTTTCTTCAACTCGCTTTCTTGTGAGCTGGGCACAAAACCGCAGGATTGCTTCAGGCCCTAATCTGTTTCCGACAGGGCACGCTGAGCCTTTGTTTAATTCCTCTTCCTGGTGGGCAATGAGTGTTACATTTGCCCGTGCATACACCTACAGCTAGTCTCTCATTGGTTCTCCCTATTCCTGTTCATCTTGCACAGAAATTGCAAGCTGTGCCAAACAGGAGTTTAAAGGCACTGACTCTCCAAGCGGGGAGAGTTTTAGTAAAGCATCTGGAATGGTGAACCCGAGAACCAGGATACGAAAACTGAGATGCCTTTTAAATCGTTTCCCAATCACATGGTGGATGATACTCTGTGTTTCCCATGCATGTTTTAGCTGGAGGAAGAATCCCTTGAACCTGGAGAGTTGGGACCCATGGAATGGGTACCATGCAGTATGACTTCAAAGGGTCTGCATTTGCTCACCGAAACTCACCAATGCTATCAGCCTGAAGTGTCCAGCCTTATGTCTCAACCAGCTCTGGGTGTAGATGTGGTAAATCCCGGTTGCATCACATGCCCTGAGTGAATTATTTAAGAATTGCTCTCTATTTCACTGTCTTTGTGTTTTGTTTTCGAAATTTATTTTGATAATGGGATTTATCGAATTTTCACTGCTGCGTTTCGCCCGCTGTATACACGCTTGATTCTCTTACGGAGACATATATATCCATGGGTTTTAAGATTCTTCCTAGTCAGGTATATTCCTAGGCGTTAAATATGTGGTGTTGGGTCCATTTCGTTGAGCAAGGAGTAGGTCTTGTCTATTACATATTTGGCTTATGGAAAGTTATCTGTGCTAATTTCAGTCTCTGGTTTTATGCAGCACCCCAAGGCACCTTTCCCCATAAGCAAGCACTAGTTGGTTTTCTAAATTTGAGACCCTGTTCTGTTTTGTAATTCAGTTCATGTGTAGTCAAGTTTACATTCCGTGTATTAGTGATATCTTATGATGTTTCTTTTTCTGTGTGACGTAGTTCACGTAGAATCACCGAACCTGCATCCACTCACTATGCCGCTACGGGCCTGATGACACAGATTTCATTGCTGAGTGATATTGCATTGTACGTACGTGCCACAACTTCTTTATCCATTTTTTGCTTTCTGGGATATTTACCTGATAGTGTAGACGAGCTTCTTGTGAACACAGCCGTCCCAAATATTGGGGTGGCTGTCTGTTTTTGATTTTAATTTCCGTAAGCTATAGGACCATAAGTGGAAGTGCCATAGGCTGTGTTGCTTTGTTTCTTACGTGTTTCAGGAAACACCATACACTTCTCCAGGGTGGCTGCTGGCAATTTACATCCTGCCAATCAGCATAACAAGGCTCCTTGTTCTGCATATCCTGTCCTACATTTCTGGATTTTACACTTTTTTCAGATGGCCCTTTTGCCCTGGGGGCAGTGAGACTTCATTGTAGTGCAGATTTCCTTTACAGGCTTGCTTGGTTGGCCAAAAAGGGCCTATGCGTTTTTTCCTGAATATATTCAGGAAAAAACGCATACGCCCTTTTTGGCCAAGTGCATCATTGTCGATGTTCTGCCTCTTTTCCTATGCTTTCAGGGCAATTCCAGTCTACCCCCTGCAATAGTTTTCCTGAAATTCTGCCCCGCTTTCAAGTCCCCTTCGCAGGCTTACTTCAATATATTTTTGGAGGATAGCTGTCATTTATAACTCTGCAGGTTTGTGAATTACAGTGCCCCTGAGCTCCTTTCTTCAACTCGCTTTCTTGTGAGCTGGGCACAAAACCACAGGATTGCTTCAGGCCCTAATCTGTTTCCGGCAGGGCACGCTGAGCCTTTGTTAATTCCTCTTCCTGGTGGGCAATGAGTGTTACATTTGCCCGTGCATACACCTACAGCTAGTCTCTCATTGGTTCTCCCTATTCTTGTTCATCTTGCACAGAAATTGCAAGCTGTGCCAAACAGGAGGTTAAAGGCACTGACTCTCCAAGCGGGGAGAGTTTTAGTAAAGCATCTGGAATGGTGAACTCGAGAACCAGGATACGAAAACTGAGATGCCTTTTAAATCGTTTCCCAATCACATGGTGGATGATACTCTGGGTTTCCCATGCATGTTTTAGCTGGAGGAAGAATCCCTTGTACCTGGAGAGTTGGGACCCATGGAATGGGTACCATGCAGTATGACTTCAAAGGGTCTGCATTTGCTCACCGAAACTCACCAATGCTATCAGCCTGAAGTGTCCAGCCTTATGTCTCAACCAGCTCTGGGTGTAGATGTGGTCAATCCCGGTTGCATCACATGCCCTGAGTGAATTATTTAAGAATTGCTCTCTATTTCACTGTCTTTGTGTTTTGTTTTCGAAATTTATTTTGATAATGGGATTTATCGGATTTTCACTGCTGCGTTTCGGCCGCTGTACACACGCTTGATTCTCTTACGGAGACATATATATCCATGGGTTTTAAGATTCTTCCTAGTCAGGTATATTCCTAGGCGTTGAATATGTGGTTTTGGGTCCATTTCGTTGAGCAAGGAGTAGGTCTTGTCTATTACATATTTGGCTTATGGAAAGTTATCTGTGCTAATTTCAGTTTCTGGTTTTATGCACCACCCCAAGGCACCTTTCCCCATAAGCAAGCACTAGTTGGTTTTCTAAATTTGAGACCCTGTTCTGTTTTGTAATTCAGTTCATGTGTAGTCAAGTTTACATTCCGTGTATTAGTGATATCTTATGATGTTTCTTTTTCTGTGTGACGTAGTTCACGTAGAATCACCGTACCTGCATCCACTCACTATGCCGCTACGGTCCTGATGACACAGATTTCATTGCTGAGTGATATTGCATTGTACGTACGTGCCACAACATCTTTATCTATTTTTTGCTTTCTGGGATATTTACCTGATAGTGTAGACGAGCTTCTTGTGAACACAGCCGTCCCAAATATTGGGGTGGCTGTCTGTTTTTGATTTTAATTTCCGTAAGCTATAGGACCATAAGTGGAAGTGCCATAGGCTGTGTTGCTTTGTTTGTTACGTGTTTCAGGAAACACCATACACTTCTCCAGGGTGGCTCCTGGCAATTTACATCCTGCCAATCAGCATAACAAGGCTCCCTGTTCTCCATATCCTGTCCTACATTTCTGGATTTTACACTTTTTTTAATGGCCCTTTTGCCCGGGGGGCAGTGAGACTACATTGTAGTGCAGATTTCCTTTACAGGGTTGCTTGGTTGGCCAAAAAGGGCGTATGCGTTTTTTCCTGAATATATTCAGGAAAAAACGCATACGCACTTTTTGGCCAAGTGCATCATTGTCGACGTTCTGCTTCATTTCCTATGCTTTCAGGGCAATTCCATTCTACGCCCTGCAATCGTTTTCCCGAAATTCTGCCCCGCTTTCAAGTCCCCTTCGCAGGCTTACTTCAATATATTTTTGGAGGATAGCTGTCATTTATAACTCTGCAGGTTTGTGAATTACAGTGCCCCTGAGCTCCTTTCTTCAACTCGCTTTCTTGTGAGCTGGGCACAAAACCGCAGGATTGCTTCAGGCCCTAATCTGTTTCCGGCAGGGCACGCTGAGCCTTTGTTTAATTCCTCTTCCTGGTGGGCAATGAGTGTTACATTTGCCCGTGCATACACCTACAGCTAGTCTCTCATTGGTTCTCCCTATTCCTGTTCATCTTGCACAGAAATTGCAAGCTGTGCCAAACAGGAGTTTAAAGGCACTGACTCTCCAAGCGGGGAGAGTTTTAGTAAAGCATCTGGAATGGTGAACCCGAGAACCAGGATACGGAAACTGAGATGCCTTTTAAATCGTTTCCCAATCACATGGTGGATGATACTCTGTGTTTCCCATGCATGTTTTAGCTGGAGGAAGATTCCCTTGAACCTGGAGAGTTGGGACCCATGGAATGGGTACCATGCAGTATGACTTCAAAGGGTCTGCATTTGCTCACCGAAACTCACCAATGCTATCAGCCTGAAATGTCCAGCCTTATGTCTCAACCAGCTCTGGGTGTAGATGTGGTAAATCCCGGTTGCATCACATGCCCTGAGTGAATTATTTAAGAATTGCTCTCTATTTCACTGTCTTTGTGTTTTGTTTTCGAAATTTATTTTGATAATGGGATTTATCGAATTTTCACTGCTGCGTTTCGCCCGCTGTATACACGCTTGATTCTCTTACGGAGACATATATATCCATGGGTTTTAAGATTCTTCCTAGTCAGGTATATTCCTAGGCGTTAAATATGTGGTGTTGGGTTCATTTCGTTGAGCAAGGAGTAGGTCTTGTCTATTACATATTTGGCTTATGGAAAGTTATCTGTGCTAATTTCAGTCTCTGGTTTTATGCAGCACCCCAAGGCACCTTTCCCCATAAGCAAGCACTAGTTGGTTTTCTAAATTTGAGACCCTGTTCTTTTTTGTAATTCAGTTCATGTGTAGTCAAGTTTACATTCCGTGTATTAGTGATATCTTATGATATTTCTTTTTCTGTGTGACGTAGTTCACGTAGAATCACCGAACCTGCATCCACTCACTATGCCGCTACGGGCCTGATGACACAGATTTTATTGCTGAGTGATATTGCATTGTACGTACGTGCCACAACTTCTTTATCCATTTTTTGCTTTCTGAGATATTTACCTGATAGTGTAGACGAGCTTCTTGTGAACACAGCCGTCCCAAATATTGGGGTGGCTGTCTGTTTTTGATTTTAATTTCCGTAAGCTATAGGACCATAAGTGGAAGTGCCATAGGCTGTGTTACTTTGTTTCTTACGTGTTTCTGGAAACACCATACACTTCTCCAGGGTGGCTGCTGGCAATTTACATCCTGCCAATCAGCATAACAAGGCTCCCTGTTCTGCATATCCTGTCCTACATTTCTGGATTTTACACTTTTTTCAGATTGCTCTTTTGCCCTGGGGGCAGTGAGACTTCATTGTAGTGCAGATTTCCTTTACAGGCTTGCTTGGTTGGCCAAAAAGGGCGTATGCGTTTTTTCCTGAATATATTCAGGAAAAAACGCATACGCCCTTTTTGGCCAAGTGCATCATTGTCGATGTTCTGCCTCTTTTCCTATGCTTTCAGGGCAATTCCAGTCTACCCCCTGCAATAGTTTTCCTGAAATTCTGCCCCGCTTTCAAGTCCCCTTCGCAGGCTTACTTCAATATATTTTTGGAGGATAGCTGTCATTTATAACTCTGCAGGTTTGTGAATTACAGTGCCCCTGAGCTCCTTTCTTCAACTCGCTTTCTTGTGAGCTGGGCACAAAACCACAGGATTGCTTCAGGCCCTAATCTGTTTCCGGCAGGGCACGCTGAGCCTTTGTTTAATTCCTCTTCCTGGTGGGCAATGAGTGTTACATTTGCCCGTGCATTCACCTACAGCTAGTCGCTCATTGGTTCTCCCTATTCTTGTTCATCTTGCACAGAAATTGCAAGCTGTGCCAAACAGGAGTTTAAAGGCACTGACTCTCCAAGCGGGGAGAGTTTTAGTAAAGCATCTGGAATGGTGAACACGAGAACCAGGATACGAAAACTGAGATGCATTTTAAATCGTTTCCCAATCACATGGTGCATGATACTCTGGGTTTCCCATGCATGTTTTAGCTGGAGGAAGAATCCCTTGAACCTGGAGAGTTGGGACCCATGGAATGGGTACCATGCAGTATGACTTCAAAGGGTCTGCATTTGCTCACCGAAACTCACCAATGCTATCAGCCTGAAGTGTCCAGCCTTATGTCTCAACCAGCTCTGGGTGTAGATGTGGTCAATCCCGGTTGCATCACATTCCCTGAGTGAATTATTTAAGAATTGCTCTCTATTTCACTGTCTTTGTGTTTTGTTTCGAAATTTATTTTGATAATGGGATTTATCGGATTTTCACTGCTGCGTTTCGGCTGCTGTACACACGCTTGATTCTCTTACGGAGACATATATATCCATGGGTTTTAAGATTCTTCCTAGTCAGGTATATTCCTAGGCGTTGAATATGTGGTGTTGAGTCCATTTCGTTGAGCAAGGAGTAGGTCTTGTCTATTACATATTTGGCTTATGGAATGTTATCTGTGCTAATTTCAGTCTCTGGTTTTATGCAGCACCCCAAGGCACCTTTCCCCATAAGCAAGCACTAGTTGGTTTTCTAAATTTGAGACCCTGTTCTGTTTTGTAATTCAGTTCATGTGTAGTCAAGTTTACATTCCGTGCATTAGTGATATCTTATGATGTTTCTTTTTCTGTGTGACGTAGTTCACGTAGAATCACCGTACCTGCATCCACTCACTATGCCGCTACGGGCCTGATGACACAGATTTCATTGCTGAGTGTTACTGCATTGCACGTACGTGCCACAACTTCTTTATCCATTTTTTGCTTTCTGGGATATTTACCTGGTACTGTAGACGAGCTTCTTGGGAACACAGCCGTCCCAAACTTTGGGGTGGCTCTCTGTTTTTGATTTTAGTTTCCCTAAGGAATAGGACCATAAGTGCAATTGCCATAGGCTGTGTTGCATTATTTCTTACGTGTTTCAGGAAACACCATACACTTCTCCAGGGTGGCTGTTGGCAATTTACATCCTGCCAATCAGCATAACAAGGCTCCCTGTTCTCCATATCCTGTCCTACCTTTCTGGATTTTACACTTTTTTCAGATGGCCCTTTTTCCCGTGGGGCAGTGAGACTTCATTGTAGTGCAGATTTCCTTTACAGGCTTGCTTGGTTTGCGAAAAAGGGCGTATGCGTTTTTTCCTGAATACATTCAGGAAAAAACGCATACGCCCTTTTTGGCCAAGTGCATCATTGTCGACGTTGTGCCTCTTTTCCTATGCTTTCAGGGCAATTCCAGTCTACCCCCTGCAATCGTTTTCCTGAAATTCTGCCCCGCTTTCAAGTCCCCTTCGCAGGCTTACTTCAATATATTTTTGGAGGATAGCTGTCATTTATAACTCTGCAGGTTTGTGAATTACAGTGCCCCTGAGCTCCTTTCTTCAACTCGCTTTCTTGTGACCTGGGCACAAAACCGCAAGATTGCTTCAGGCCCTAATCTGTTTCCGGCAGGGCATGATGAGCCTTTGGTTAATTCCTCTTCCTGGTGGGAAATGAGCGTTACATTTGCCCGTGCAGACACCTACAGCTAGTCTCTCATTGGTCTCCCTATTCCTGTTCATCTTGCACAGAAATTGCAAGCTGTGCCAAACAGGAGGTTAAAGGCACTGACTCTCCAAGCAGGGAGAGTGTTAGTAAAGCATCTGGAATGGTGAACACGAGAACCAGGATACGAAAACTGAGATGCATTGTAAATCGTTTCCCAATCACACGGTGGACCATACTGTGGGTTTCCCATGCATGTTTTAGCTGGAGGAAGAATCCCTTGAACCTGAAGAGTTGGGACCCATGGAATAGGTACCATGCAGTATGACTTCAAACGGTCTGCATTTGCTCACCGAAACTCACCAATGCTATCAACCTGAAGTGTCCAGCCTTATGTGTCAACCAGCTCTGGGTGTAGATGTGGTCAATCCCGGTTGCATCACATGCCCTGAGTGAATTATTTAAGAATTGCTCTCTATTTAACTGTCTTTGTGTTTTGTTTCGAAATTTATTTTGATAATGGGATATATCGGATTTTCACTGCTGCGTTTCGGCCGCTGTACACACGCTTGATTCTCTTACGGAGACATATATATCCATGGGTTTTAAGATTCTTCCTAGTCAGGTATATTCCTAGGCGTTGAATATGTGGTGTTGAGTCCATTTCGTTGAGCAAGGAGTAGGTCTTGTCTATTACATATTTGGCTTATGGAATGTTATCTATGCTAATTTCAGTCTCTGGTTTTATGCAGCACCCCAAGGCACCTTTCCCCATAAGCAAGCACTAGTTGGTTTTCTAAATTTGAGACCCTGTTCTGTTTTGTAATTCAGTTCATGTGTAGTCAAGTTTACATTCCGTGCATTAGTGATATCTTATGATGTTTCTTTTTCTGTGTGACGTAGTTCACGTAGAATCACCGTACCTGCATCCACTCACTATGCCGCTACGGGCCTGATGACACAGATTTCATTGCTGAGTGATACTGCATTGCACGTACGTGCCACAACTTCTTTATCCATTTTTTGCTTTCTGGGATATTTACCTGGTACTGTAGACGAGCTTCTTGGGAACACAGCCGTCCCACACTTTGGGGTGGCTCTCTGTTTTTGATTTTAATTTCCCTAAGGAATAGGACCATAAGTGCAATTGCCATAGGCTGTGTTGCTTTATTTCTTACGTGTTTCAGGAAACACCATACACTTCTCCAGGGTGGCTGTTGGCAATTTACATCCTGCCAATCAGCATAACAAGGCTCACTGTTCTCCATATCCTGTCCTATCTTTCTGGATTTTACACTTTTTTCAGATGGCCCTTTTGCCCGGGGGGCAGTGAGACTTCATTGTAGTGCAGATTTCCTTTACAGGCTTGCTTGGTTGGCGAAAAAGTGTGTATGCGTTTTTTCCTGAATACATTCAGGAAAAAACGCATACGCCCTTTTTGGCCAAGTGCATCATTGTCGATGTTCTGCCTCTTTTCCTATGCTTTCAGGGCAATTCCAGTCTACCCCCTGCAATCGTTTTCCTGAAATTCTGCCCCGCTTTCAAGTCCCCTTCGCAGGTTACTTCAATATATTTTTGGAGGATAGCTGTCATTTATAACTCTGCAGGTTTGTGAATTACAGTGCCCCTGAGCTCCTTTCTTCAACTCGCTTTCTTGTGAGCTGGGCACAAAACCGCAGGATTGCTTCAGGCCCTAATCTGTTTCCGGCAGGGCATGCTGAGCCTTTGGTTAATTCCTCTTCCTGGTGGGAAATGAGCGTTACATTTGCCCGTGCAGACACCTACAGCTAGTCTCTCATTGGTTCTCCCTATTCCTGTTCATCTTGCACAGAAATTGCAAGCTGTGCCAAACAGGAGGTTAAAGGCACTGACTCTCCAAGCAGGGAGAGTGTTAGTAAAGCATCTGGAATGGTGAACACGAGGACCAGGATACGAAAACTGAGATGCATTGTAAATCATTTCCCAATCACACGGTGGACCATACTGTGGGTTTCCCATGCATGTTTTAGCTGGAGGAAGAATCCCTTGAACCTGAAGAGTTGGGACCCATGGAATAGTTACCATGCAGTATGACTTCAAAGGGTCTGCATTTGCTCACCGAAACTCACCAATGCTATCAGCCTGAAGTGTCCAGCCTTATGTCTCAACCAGCTCTGGGTGTAGATGTGGTCAATCCCGGTTGCATCACATGCCCTGAGTGAATTATTTAAGAATTGCTCTCTATTTCACTGTCTTTGTGTTTTGTTTTCGAAATTTATTTTGATAATGGGATTTATCGGATTTACACTGCTGCGTTTCGGCCGCTGTACACACGCTTGATTCTCTTACGGAGACATATATATCCATGGGTTTTAAGATTCTTTCTAGTCAGGTATATTCCTAGGCGTTGAATATGTGGTTTTGGGTCCATTTCGTTAAGCAAGGAGTAGGTCTTGTCTATTACATATTTGGCTTATGGAAAGTTATCTGTGCTAATTTCAGTCTCTGGTTTTATGCACCACCCCAAGGCACCTTTCCCCATAAGCAAGCACTAGTTGGTTTTCTAAATTTGAGACCCTGTTCTGTTTTGTAATTCAGTTCATGTGTAGTCAAGTTTACATTCCGTGTATTAGTGATATCTTATGATGTTTCTTTTTCTGTGTGACGTAGTTCACGTAGAATCACCGTACCTGCATCCACTCACTATGCCGCTACGGTCCTGATGACACAGATTTCATTGCTGAGTGATATTGCATTGTACGTACGTGCCACAACTTCTTTATCTATTTTTTGCTTTCTGGGATATTTACCTGATAGTGTAGACGAGCTTCTTGTGAACACAGCCGTCCCAAATATTGGGGTGGCTGTCTGTTTTTGATTTTAATTTCCGTAAGCTATAGGACCATAAGTGGAAGTGCCATAGGCTGTGTTGCTTTGTTTGTTACGTGTTTCAGGAAACACCATACACTTCTCCAGGGTGGCTCCTGGCAATTTACATCCTGCCAATCAGCATGACAAGGCTCCCTGTTCTCCATATCCTGTCCTACATTTCTGGATTTTACACTTTTTTCAGATGGCCCTTTTGCCCGGGGGGCAGTGAGACTACATTGTAGTGCAGATTTCCTTTACAGGCTTGCTTGGTTGGCCAAAAAGGGCGTATGCGTTTTTTCCTGAATATATTCAGGAAAAAACGCATACGCACTTTTTGGCCAAGTGCATCATTGTCGACGTTCTGCTTCATTTCCTATGCTTTCAGGGCAATTCCATTCTACGCCCTGCAATCATTTTCCCGAAATTCTGCCCTGCTTTCAAGTCCCCTTCGCAGGCTTACTTCAATATATTTTTGGAGGATAGCTGTCATTTATAACTCTGCAGGTTTGTGAATTACAGTGCCCCTGAGCTCCTTTCTTCAACTCGCTTTCTTGTGAGCTGGGCACAAAACCGCAGGATTGCTTCAGGCCCTAATCTGTTTCTGGCAGGGCACGCTGAGCCTTTGTTTAATTCCTCTTCCTGGTGGGCAATGAGTGTTACATTTGCCCGTGCATACACCTACAGCTAGTCTCTCATTGGTTCTCCCTATTCCTGTTCATCTTGCACAGAAATTGCAAGCTGTGCCAAACAGGAGTTTAAAGGCACTGACTCTCCAAGCGGGGAGAGTTTTAGTAAAGCATCTGGAATGGTGAACCCGAGAACCAGGATACGAAAACTGAGATGCCTTTTAAATCGTTTCCCAATCACATGGTGGATGATACTCTGTGTTTCCCATGCATGTTTTAGCTGGAGGAAGAATCCCTTGAACCTGGAGAGTTGGGACCCATGGAATGGGTACCATGCAGTATGACTTCAAAGGGTCTGCATTTGCTCACCGAAACTCACCAATGCTATCAGCCTGAAGTGTCCAGCCTTATGTCTCAACCAGCTCTGGGTGTAGATGTGGTCAATCCCGGTTGCATCACATGCCCTGAGTGAATTATTTAAGAATTGCTCTCTATTTCACTGTCTTTGTGTTTTGTTTTCGAAATTTATTTTTATAATGGGATTTATCGAATTTTCACTGCTGCGTTTCGCCCGCTGTATACACGCTTGATTCTCTTACGGAGACATATATATCCATGGGTTTTAAGATTCTTCCTAGTCAGGTATATTCCTAGGCGTTAAATATGTGGTGTTGGGTCCATTTCGTTGAGCAAGGAGTAGGTCTTGTCTATTACATATTTGGCTTATGGAAAGTTATCTGTGCTAATTTCAGTCTCTGGTTTTATGCAGCACCCCAAGGCACCTTTCCCCATAAGCAAGCACTAGTTGATTTTCTAAATTTGAGACCGTGTTCTGTTTTGTAATTCAGTTCATGTGTAGTCAAGTTTACATTCCGTGTATTAGTGATATCTTATGATGTTTCTTTTTCTGTGTGACGTAGTTCACGTAGAATCACCGTACCTGCATCCACTCACTATGCCGCTACGGGCCTGATGACACAGATTTCATTGCTGAGTGATATTGCATTGTACGTACGTGCCACAACTTCTTTATCCATTTTTTGCTTTCTGGGATATTTACCTGATAGTGTAGACGAGCTTCTTGTGAACACAGCCGTCCCAAATATTGGGGTGGCTGTCTGTTTTTGATTTTAATTTCCATAAGCTATAGGACCATAAGTGGAAGTGCCATAGGCTGTGTTGCTTTGTTTGTTACGTGTTTCAGGAAACACCATACACTTCTCCAGGGTGGCTGCTGGCAATTTACATCCTGCCAATCAGCATAACAAGGCTCCCTGTTCTGCATATCCTGTCCTACATTTCTGGATTTTACACTTTTTTCAGATGGCCCTTTTGCCCTGGGGGCAGTGAGACTTCATTGTAGTGCAGATTTCCTTTACAGGCTTGCTTGGTTGGCCAAAAAGGGCGTATGCGTTTTTTCCTGAATATATTCAGGAAAAAACGCATACGCCCTTTTTGGCCAAGTGCATCATTGTCGACGTTCTGCCTCTTTTCCTATGCTTTCAGGGCAATTCCAGTCTACCCCCTGCAATAGTTTTCCAGAAATTCTGCCCCGCTTTCAAGTCCCCTTCGCAGGCTTACTTCAATATATTTTTGGAGGATAGCTGTCATTTATAACTCTGCAGGTTTGTGAAGTACAGTGCCCCTGAGCTCCTTTCTTCAACTCGCTTTCTTGTGAGCTGGGCACAAAACCGCAGGATTGCTTCAGGCCCTAATCTGTTTCCGGCAGGGCACGCTGAGCCTTTGTTTAATTCCTCTTCCTGGTGGGCAATGAGTGTTACATTTGCCCGTGCATACACCTACAGCTAGTCTCTCATTGGTTCTCCCTATTCTTGTTCATCTTGCACAGAAATTGCAAGCTGTGCCAAACAGGAGGTTAAAGGCACTGACTCTCCAAGCGGGGAGAGTTTTAGTAAAGCATCTGGAATGGTGAACACGAGAACCAGGATACGAAAACTGAGATGCATTTTAAATCGTTTCCCAATCACATGGTGGATGATACTCTGGGTTTCCCATGCATGTTTTAGCTGGAGGAAGAATCCCTTGAACCTGGAGAGTTGGGACCCATGGAATGGGTACCATGCAGTATGACTTCAAAGGGTCTGCATTTGCACAACGAAACTCACCAATGCTATCAGCCTGAAGTGTCCAGCCTTATGTCTCAACCAGCTCTGGGTGTAGATGTGGTAAATCCCGGTTGCATCACATGCCCTGAGTGAATTATTTAAGAATTGCTCTCTATTTCACTGTCTTTGTGTTTAGTTTTCGAAATTTATTTTGATAATGGGATTTATCGAATTTTCACTGCTGCGTTTCACCCGCTGTATACACGCTTGATTCTCTTACGGAGACATATATATCCATGGGTTTTAAGATTCTTCCTAGTCAGGTATATTCCTAGGCGTTAAATATGTGGTGTTGGGTCCATTTCGTTGAGCAAGTAGTAGGTCTTGTCTATTACATATTTGGCTTATGGAAAGTTATCTGTGCTAATTTCAGTCTCTGGTTTTATGCAGCACCCCAAGGCACCTTTCCCCATAAGCAAGCACTAGTTGGTTTTCTAAATTTGAGACCCTGTTCTGTTTTGTAATTCAGTTCATGTGTAGTCAAGTTTACATTCCGTGTATTAGTGATATCTTATGATGTTTCTTTTTCTGTGTGACGTAGTTCACGTAGAATCACCGTACCTGCATCCACTCACTATGCCGCTATGGGCCTGATGACACAGATTTCATTGCTGAGTGATATTGCATTGTACGTACGTGCCACAACTTCTTTATCCATTTTTTGCTTTTTGGGATATTTACCTGATAGTGTAGACGAGCTTCTTGTGAACACAGCCGTCCCAAATATTGGGGTGGCTGTCTGTTTTTGATTTTAATTTCCGTAAGCTATAGGACCATAAGTGGAAGTGCCATAGGCTGTGTTGCCTTGTTTGTTACGTGTTTCAGGAAACACCATACACTTCTCCAGGGTGGCTGCTGGCAATTTACATCCTGCCAATCAGCATAACAAGCCTCCCTGTTCTCCATATCCTGTCCTACATTTCTGGATTTTACACTTTTTTCAGATGGCCCTTTTGCCCGGGGGGCAGTGAGACTATATTTTAGTGAAGATTTCCTTTACAGGCTTACTTGGTTGGCCAAAAAGGGCGTATGCGTTTTTTCCTGATTATATTCAGGAAAAAATGCATACGCCCTTTTTGGCCAAGTGCATCATTGTCGACGTTCTGCCTCTTTTCCTATGCTTTCAGGGCAATTCCAGTCTACCCCCTGCAATCGTTTTCCTGAAATTCTGCCCCGCTTTCAAGTCCCCTTCGCAGGCTTACTTCAATATATTTTTGGAGGATAGCTGTCATTTATAACTCTGCAGGTTTGTGAAGTACAGTGCCCCTGAGCTCCTTTCTTCAACTCGCTTTCTTGTGAGCTGGGCACAAAACCGCAGGATTGCTTCAGGCCCTAATCTGTTTCCGGCAGGGCATGCTGAGCCTTTGTTTAATTCCTCTTCCTGGTGGGCAATGAGCGTTTCATTTGCCCGTGCAGACACCTACACCTAGTCTCTCATTGGTTCTCCCTATTCCTGTTCATCTTGCACAGAAATTGCAAGCTGTGCCAAACAGGAGGTTAAAGGCACTGACTCTCCAAGCGGGGAGAGTTTTAGTAAAGCATCTGGAATGGTGAACCCGAGAACCAGGATACGAAAATTGAGATGCATTTTAAATCGTTTCCCAATCACACGGTGGATGATACTCTGGGTTTCCCATGCATGTTTTAGCTGGAGGAAGAATCCCTTGAACCTGGAGAGTTGGGACCCATGGAATAGGTACCATGCAGTATGACTTCAAACGGTCTGCATTTGCTCACCGAAACTCACCAATGCTATCAGCCTGAAGTGTCCAGCCTTATGTGTCAACCAGCTCTGGGTGTAGATGTGGTCAATCCCGGTTGCATCACATTCCCTGAGTGAATTATTTAAGAATTGCTCTCTATTTCACTGTCTTTGTGTTTTGTTTCGAAATTTATTTTGATAATGGGATATATCGGATTTTCACTGCTGCGTTTCGGCCGCTGTACACACGCTTGATTCTCTTACGGAGACATATATATCCATGGGTTTTAAGATTCTTCCTAGTCAGGTATATTCCTAGGCGTTGAATATGTGGTGTTGAGTCCATTTCGTTGAGCAAGGAGTAGGTCTTGTCTATTACATATTTGTCTTATGGAATGTTATCTGTGCTAATTTCAGTCTCTGGTTTTATGCAGCACCCCAAGCCACCTTTCCCCATAAGCAAGCACTAGTTGGTTTTCTAAATTTGAGACCCTGTTCTGTTTTGTAATTCAGTTCATGTGTAGTCAAGTTTACATTCCGTGCATTAGTGATATCTTATGATGTTTCTTTTTCTGTGTGACGTAGTTCACGTAGAATCACCGTACCTGCATCCACTCACTATGCCGCTACGGGCCTGATGACACAGATTTCATTGCTGAGTGATACTGCATTGCACGTATGTGCCACAACTTCTTTATCCATTTTTTGCTTTCTGGGATATGTACCTGGTACTGTAGACGAGCTTCTTGGGAACACAGCCGTCCCAAACTTTGGGGTGGCTCTCTGTTTTTGATTTTAATTTCCCTAAGGAATAGGACCATAAGTGCAATTGCCATTGGCTGTGTTGCTTTATTTCTTACGTGTTTCAGGAAACACCATACACTTCTCCAGGGTGGCTGTTGGCAATTTACATCCTGCCAATCAGCATAACAAGGCTCCCTGTTCTCCATATCCTGTCCTATCTTTCTGGATTTTACACTTTTTTCAGATGGCCCTTTTGCCCGGGGGGCAGTGAGACTTAATTGTAGTGCAGATTTCCTTTACAGGCTTGCTTGGTTGGCGAAAAAGGGCGTATGCGTTTTTTCCTGAATACATTCAGGAAAAAACGCATACGCCCTTTTTGGCCAAGTGCATCATTGTCGACATTCTGCCTCTTTTCCTATGCTTTCAGGGCAATTCCAGTCTACCCCCTGCAATCGTTTTCCTGAAATTCTGCCCCGCTTTCAAGTCCCCTTCGCAGGCTTACTTCAATATATTTTTGGAGGATAGCTGTCATTTATAACTCTGCAGGTTTGTGAATTACAGTGCCCCTGAGCTCCTTTCTTCAACTCGCTTTCTTGTGATCTGGGCACAAAACCACAGGATTGCTTCAGGCCCTAATCTGTTTCCGGCAGGGCATGCTGAGCCTTTGGTTAATTCCTCTTCCTGGTGGGAAATGAGCGTTACATTTGCCCGTGCAGACACCTACAGCTAGTCTCTCATTGGTTCTCCCTATTCCTGTTCATCTTGCACAGAAATTGCAAGCTGTGCCAAACAGGAGGTTAAAGGCACTGACTCTCCAAGCAGGGAGAGTGTTAGTAAAGCATCTGGAATGGTGAACCCGAGGACCAGGATACGAAAACTGAGATGCATTGTAAATCATTTCCCAATCACACGGTGGACCATACTGTGGGTTTCCCATGCATGTTTTAGCTGGAGGAAGAATCCCTTGAAACTGAAGAGTTGGGACCCATGGAATAGTTACCATGCAGTATGACTTCAAAGGGTCTGCATTTGCTCACCGAAACTCACCAATGCTATCAGCCTGAAGTGTCCAGCCTTATGTGTCAACCAGCTCTGTGTGTAGATGTGGTCAATCCCGGTTGCATCACATTCCCTGATGAATTATTTAAAAATTGCTCTCTATTTCACTGTCTTTGTGTTTTGTTTCGAAATTTATTTTAATAATGGGATTTATCGGATTTTCACTGCTGCGTTTCGGCCGCTGTACACACGCTTGATTCTCTTACGGAGACATATATATCCATGGGTTTTAAGATTCTTCCTAGTCAGGTATATTCCTAGGCGTTGAATATGTGGTGTTGAGTCCATTTCGTTGAGCAAGGAGTAGGTCTTGTGTATTACATATTTGGCTTATGGAATGTTATCTGTGCTAATTTCAGTCTCTGGTTTTATGCAGCACCCCAAGGCACCTTTCCCCATAAGCAAGCACTAGTTGGTTTTCTAAATTTGAGACACTGTTCTGTTTTGTATTTCAGTTCATGTGTAGTCAAGTTTACATTCCGTGTATTAGTGATATCTTATGATGTTTCTTTTTCTGTGTGACGTAGTTCACGTAGAATCACCGTATCTGCATCCTCTCACTATGCCGCTACGGGCCTGATGACACAGATTTCATTGCTGAGTGATACTGCATTGCAAGTACGTGCCACAACTTCTTTATCCATTTTTTGCTTTCTGGGATATTTACCTGGTACTGTAGACGAGCTTCTTGGGAACACAGCCGTCCCAAACTTTGGGGTGGCTCTCTGTTTTTGATTTTAATTTCCCTAAGGAATAGGACCATAAGTGCAATTGCCATTGGCTGTGTTGCTTTATTTCTTACGTGTTTCAGGAAACACCATACACTTCTCCAGGGTGGCTGTTGGCAATTTACATCCTGCCAATCAGCATAACAAGGCTCCCTGTTCTCCATATCCTGTCCTATCTTTCTGGATTTTACACTTTTTTCAGATGGCCCTTTTGCCCGGGGGGCAGTGAGACTTAATTGTAGTGCAGATTTCCTTTACAGGCTTGCTTGGTTGGCGAAAAAGGGCGTATGCGTTTTTTCCTGAATACATTCAGGAAAAAACGCATACGCCCTTTTTGGCCAAGTGCATCATTGTCGACGTTGTACCTCTTTTCCTATGCTTTCAGGGCAATTCCAGTCTACCCCCTGCAATCGTTTTCCTGAAATTCTGCCCCGCTTTCAAGTCCCCTACGCAGGCTTACTTCAATATACTTTTGGAAGATAGCTGTCATTTATAACTCTGCAGGTTTGTGAATTACAGTGCCCCTGAGCTCCTTTCTTCAACTCGCTTTCTTGTGAGCTGGGCACAAAACCACAGGATTGCTTCAGGCCCTAATCTGTTTCCAGCAGGGCACACTGAGCCTTTGTTTAATTCCTCTTCCTGGTGGGCAATGAGCGTTACATTTGCCCGTGCAGACACCTACAGCTAGTCTCTCATTGGTTCTCCCTATTCCTGTTCATCTTGCACAGAAATTGCAAGCTGTGCCAAAGAGGAGGTTAAAGGCACTGACTCTCTAAGCGGGGAGAGTGTTAGTAAAGCATCTGGAATGGTGAACCCGAGGACCAGGATACGAAAACTGAGATGCATTTTAAATCGTTTCCCAATCACACGGTGGACCATACTGTGGGTTTCCCATGCATGTTTTAGCTGGAGGAAGAATCCCTTGAACCTGAAGAGTTGGGACCCATGGAATAGGTACCATGCAGTATGACTTCAAAGGGTCTGCATTTGCTCACCGAAACTCACCAATGCTAACTGCCTGAAGTGTCCAGCCTTATGTGTCAACCAGCTCTGGGTGTAGATGTGGTCCATCCCGGTTGCATCACATGCGCTGAGTGAATTATATAAGAATTGCTCTCTATTTCACTGTCTTTGTGTTTTGTTTTCGAAATTTATTTTGATAATGGGATTTATCGGATTTTCACTGCTGCGTTTCGGCCGCTGTACACACGCTTGATTCTCTTACGGAGACATATATATCCATGGGTTTTAAGATTCTTCCTAGTCAGGTATATTCCTAGGCATTGAATATGTGGTGTTGAGTCCATTTCGTTGAGCAAGGAGTAGGTCTTGTCTATTACATATTTGGCTTATGGAATGTTATCTGTGCTAATTTCAGTCTCTGGTTTTATGCAGCACCCCATGGCATCTTTCCCCATAAGCAAGCACTAGTTGGTTTTCTAAATTTGAGACCCTGTTCTGTTTTGTAATTCAGTTCATGTGTAGTCAAGTTTACATTCCGTGTATTAGTGATATCTTATGATGTTTCTTTTTCTGTGTGACGTAGTTCACGTAGAATCACCGCACCTGCATCCATTCACTATGCCGCTACGGGCCTGATGACACAGATTTCATTGCTGTGTGATACTGCATTGCACGTACGTGCCACAACTTCTTTATCCATTTTTTGCTTTCTGGAATATTTACCTGGTACTGTAGACGAGCTTCTTGGGAACACAGCCGTCCCAAACTTTGGGGTGGCTCTCTGTTTTTGATTTTAATTTCCCTATGGAATAGGACCATAAGTGCAATTGCCATAGGCTGTGTTGCTTTCTTTCTTACGTGTTTCAGGAAACACCATACACTTCTCCAGGGTGGCTGCTGGCAATTTACATCCTGCCAATCAGCATAACAAGGCTCCCTGTTCTCCATATCCTGTCCTACCTTTCTGGATTTTACACTTTTTTCAGATGGCCCTTTTGCCCGGGGGGCAGTGAGACTTCATTGTAGTGCAGATTTCCTTTACAGGCTTGCTTGGTTGGCCAAAAAGGGCGTATGCGTTTTTTCCAGAATAAATTCAGGAAAAAACGCATACGCACTTTTTGGCCAAGTGCATCATTGTCGACGTTGTGCCTCTTTTCCTATGCTTTCAGAGCAATTCCAGTCTACCGCCTGCAATCGTTTTCCTGAAATTCTGCCCTGCTTTCAAGTCCCCTTTGCAGGCTTACTGCAATATATTTTTGGAGGAATGCTCTCATTTATAACTCTGCAGGTTTGTGAATTACACTGCCCCTGAGCTCCTTTCTTCAACTCGCTTTCTTGTGAGCTGGGCACAAAATCGCAGGATTGCTTCAGGCCCAATCTGTTTCCGGCAGGGCACACTGAGCCTTTGGTTAATTCCTCTTCCTGGTCGGCAATGAGCGTTACATTTGCCCGTGCAGACACCTACAGCTAGTCTCTCATTGGTTCTCCCTATTCCTGTTCATCTTGCACAGAAATTGCAAGCTGTGCCAAACAGGAGGTTAAAGGCACTGACTCTCCAAGCAGGGAGAGTGTTAGTAAAGCATCTGGAATGGTGAACCCGAGGACCAGGATACGAAAACTGAGATGCATTTTAAATCGTTTCCCAATCACACGGTGGACCATACTGTGGGTTTCCCATGCATGCTTTAGCTGGAGGAAGAATCCCTTGAACCTGAAGAGTTGGGACCCATGGAATAGGTAACATGCAGTATGACTTCAAAGGGTCTGCATTTGCTCACCGAAACTCACCAATGCTAGCAGCCTGAAGTGTCCAGCCCTATGTCTCAACCAGCTCTGGGTGTAGATGTGGTCAATGCCGGTTGCATCACATGCCCTGAGTGAATTATTTAAGAATTGCTCTCTATTTCACTGTCTTTGTGTTTTGTTTTCGAAATTTATTTTGATAATGGGATTTATCGGATTTTCACTGCTCCGTTTCGGCCGCTGTACACACGCTTGATTCTCTTACGGAGACATATATATCCATGGGTTTTAAGATTCTTCCTTGTCAGGTATATTCCTAGGCTTTGAATATGTGGTGTTGGGTCCATTTCGTTGAGCAAGGAGTAGGTCTTGTCTATTACATATTTGGCTTATGGAAAGTTATCTGTGCTAATTTCAGTCTCTGGTTTTATGCAGCACCCCAAGGCACCTTTCCCCATAAGCAAGCACTAGTTGGTTTTCTAAATTTGAGACCCTGTTCTGTTTTGTAATTCAGTTCATGTGTAGTCAAGTTTACATTCCGTGTATTAGTGATATCTTATGATGTTTCTTTTTCTGTGTGACGTAGTTCACGTAGAATCACCGTACCTGCATCCATTCACTATGCCGCTACGGGCCTGATGACACAGATTTCATTGCTGAGTGATATTGCATTGTACGTACGTGCCACAACTTCTTTATGCATTTTTTGCTTTCTGGGATATTTACCTGATACTGTAGACGAGCTTCTTGTGAACACAGCCGTCCGAAATATTGGGGTGGCTGTCTGTTTTTGATTTTAATTTCCGTAAGCTATAGGACCATAAGTGGAAGTGCCATAGGCTGTGTTGCTTTGTTTCTTACGTGTTTCAGGAAACACCATACACTTCTCCAGGGTGGCTGCTGGCAATTTACATCCTGCCAATCAGCATAACAAGGCTCCCTGTTCTCCATATCCTGTCCTACCTTTCTGGATTTTACACTTTTTTCAGATGGCCCTTTTGCCCGGGGGGCAGTGATACTTCATTGTAGTGCAGATTTCCTTTACAGGCTTGCTTGGTTGGCCAAAAAGGGCGTATGCGTTTTTTCCTGAATATATTCAGGAAAAAACGCATACGCACTTTTTGGCCAAGTGCATCATTGTCGATGTTCTGCCTCTTTTCCTATGCTTTCAGGGCAATTCCAGTCTACCCCCTGCAATCGTTTTCCTGAAATTCTGCCCCGCTTTCAAGTCCCCTTCGCAGGCTTACTTCAATATATTTTTGGAGGATAGCTGTCATTTATAACTCTGCAGGTTTGTGAATTACAGTGCCCCTGAGCTCCTTTCTTCAACTCACTTTCTTGTGAGCTGGGCACAAAACCGCAGGATTGCTTCAGGCCCTAATCTGTTTTCAGCAGGGCATGATGATCCTTTGTTTAATTCCTCTTCCTGGTGGGAAATGAGCGTTACATTTGCCCGTGCAGACACCTACAGCTAGTCTCTCATTGGTTCTCCCTATTCCTGTTCATCTTGGACAGAAATTGCAAGCTGTGCCAAACAGGAGGTTAAAGGCACTGACTCTCCAAGCGGGGAGAGTGTTAGTAAAGCATCTGGAATGGTGAACCCGAGGACCAGGATACGAAAACTGAGATGCATTTTAAATCGTTTCCCAATCACACGGTTGACGATACTCTGGGTTTCCCATGCATGTTTTAGCTGGAGGAAGAATGCCTTGAACCTAGAGAGTTGGGACCCATGGAATGGGTACCATGCAGTATGACTTCAAAGGGTCTGCATTTGCTCACCGAAACTCACCAATGCTATCAGGCTGAAGTGTCCAGCCTTATGTCTCAACCAGCTCTGGGTGTAGATGTGGTCAATACCGGTTGCATCACATGCCCTGAGTGAATTATTTAAGAATCGCTCTCTATTTCACTGTCTTTGTGTTTTGTTTTCGAAATTTATTTTGATAATGGGATTTATCGGATTTTCACTGCTGCGTATCGGCCGCTGTACACACGCTTGATTCTCTTATGGAGACATATATAACCAGGGGTTTTAAGATTCTTCCTAGTCAGGTATATTCCTAGGCGTTGAATATGTGGTGTTGAGTCCATTTCGTTGAGCAAGGAGTAGGTCTTGTCTTTTACATATTTGGCTTATGGAAAGTTATCTGTGCTAATTTCAGTCTCTGGTTTTATGCAGCACCCCAAAGCACCTTTCCCCATAAGCAAGCACTAGTTGGTTTTCTAAATTTGAGACCCTGTTTTGTTTTGTAATTCAGTTCATGTGTAGTCAAGTTTACATTCCGTGTATTAGTGATATATTATGATGTTTCTTTTGCTGTGTGACGTAGTTCACGTAGAATCACCGTACCTGCATCCACTCACTATGCCGCTACGGGCCTGATGACACAGATTTCATTGCTGAGTGATATTGCATTGTACGTACGTGCCACAACTTCTTTATCCATTTTTTGCATTCTGGGATATTTACCTGTTACTGTAGACGAACTTCTTGTGAACACAGCCATCCCAAATATTGGGGTGGCTGTCTGTTTTTGATTTTAATTTCCGTAAGCTATAGGACCATAAGTGGAAGTGCCATAGGCTGTGTTGCTTTGTTTCTTACGTGTTTCAGGAAACACCAAACACTTCTCCAGGGTGGCTGCTGGCAATTTACATCCTGCCAATCAGCATAACAAGGCTCCCTGTTCTCCATATCCTGTCCTACCTTTCTGGATTTTACACTTTTTTCAGATGGCCCTTTTGCCCGGGGTGGGGGGAGTGAGATTTCATTGTAGGGCAGATTTCTTTACAGGCTTGCTTGGTTGGCCAAAAAGGGCGTATGCGTTTTTTCCTGAATATATTCAGGAAAAAACGCATACGCACTTTTTGGCCAAGTGCATCATTGTCGACGTTCTGCCTCTTTTCCTATGCTTTCAGGGCAATTCCAGTCTACCCCATGCAGTGGTTTTCCTGAAACTCTGCCCCGCTTTCAAGTCCCCTTCGCAGGCTTACTTCAATATATTTTTGGAGGGTAGCTGTCATTTATAACTCTACAGGTTTGTGAAGTACAGTGCCCCTGAGCTCCTTTCTTCAACTCGCTTTCTTGTGAGCTGGGCACAAAACAGCAGGATTGCTTCAGGCCCTAATCTGTTTCCGGTAGGGCATGCTGAGCCTTTGGTTAATTCCTCTTCCTGGTGGGAAATGAGCGTTACATTTGCCCGTGCAGACACCTACAGCTAGTCTCTCATTGGTTCTCCCTATTCCTGTTCATCTTGCACAGAAATTGCAAGCTGTGCCAAACAGGAGGTTAAAGGCACTGACTCTCCGAGCAGGGAGAGTGTTAGTAAAGCATCTGGAATGGTGAACCCGAGGACCAGGATACGAAAACTGAGATGCATTTTAAATCGTTTCCCAATCACACGGTGGATGATACTCTGGGTTTCCCATGCATGTTTTAGCTGGAGGAAGAATCCCTTGAACCTGGAGAGTTGGGACCCATGGAATGGGTACCATGCAGTATGACTTCAAAGCGTCTGCATTTGCTCACCGAAACTCACCAATGCTATCAGCCTGAAGTGTCCAGCCTTATGTCTCAACCAGCTCTGGGTGTAGATGTGGTAAATCCCGGTTGCATCACATGCCCTGAGTGAATTATTTAAGAATTGCTCTCTATTTCACTGTCTTTGTGTTTTGTTTTCGAAATTTATTTTGATAATGGGATTTATCGGATTTTCACTGCTGCGTTTCGGCCGCTGTACACACGCTTGATTCTCTTACGGAGACATATATATCCATGGGTTTTAAGATTCTTCCTAGTCAGGTATATTCCTAGGCGTTGAATGTGTGGTGTTGGGTCCGTTTCGTTGAGCAAGGAGTAGGTCTTGTCTATTACATATTTGGCTTATGGAATGTTATCTGTGCTAATTTCAGTCTCCAGTTTTATGCAGCACCCCATGGCACCTTTCCCCATAAGCAAGCACTAGTTGGTTTTCTAAATTTGAGACCCTGTTCTGTTTTGTAATTCAGTTCATGTGTAGTCAAGTTTACATTCCGTGTATTAGTGATATCTTATGATGTTTCTTTTTCTGTGTGATGTAGTTCACGTAGAATCACCGTACCTGCATCCATTCACTATGCTGCTACGGGCCTGATGACACAGATTTCATTGCTGAGGGATACTGCTTTGCATGTACGTTCCACAACATCTTTATCCATTTTTTGCTTTCTGGGATATTTACCTGATAGTGTAGACGAGCTTCTTGTGAACACAGCCGTCCCAAATATTGGGGTGGCTGTCTGTTTTTGATTTTAATTTCCATAAGCTATAGGACCATAAGTGGAAGTGCCATAGGCTGTGTTGCTTTGTTTGTTACGTGTTTCAGGAAACACCATACACTTCTCCAGGGTGGCTGCTGGCAATTTACATCCTGCCAATCAGCATAACAAGGCTCCCTGTTCTCCATATCCTGTCCTACATTTCTGGATTTTACACTTTTTTCAGATGGCCCTTTTGCCCGGGGGGCAGTGAGACTTCATTGTAGTGCAGATTTCCTTTACAGGCTTGCTTGGTTGGCCAAAAAGGGCGTATGCGTTTTTTCCTGAATATATTCAGGAAAAAACGCATACGCCCTTTTTGGCCAAGTGCATCACTGTCGACGTTCTGCCTCTTTTCCTATGCTTTCAGGGCAATTCCAGTCTACCCCCTGCAATCGTTTTCCTGAAATTCTGCCCCGCTTTCAAGTCCCCTTCGCAGGCTTACTTCAATATATTTTTGGAGGATAGCTGTCATTTATAACTCTGCAGGTTTGTGAATTACAGTGCCCCTGAGCTCCTTTCTTCAACTCGCTTTCTTGTGAGCTGGGCACAAAACCGCAGGATTGCTTTAGGCCTTAATCTGTTTCCGGCAGGGCACGCTGAGCCTTTGTTTAATTCCTCTTCCTGGTGGGCAATGAGAGTTACATTTGCCCGTGCATACACCTACAGCTAGTCTCTCATTGGTTCTCCCTATTCTTGTTCATCTTGCACAGAAATTGCAAGCTGTGCCAAACAGGAGGTTAAAGGCACTGACTCTCCAAGCGGGGAGAGTTTTAGTAAAGCATCTGGAATGGTGAACCCGAGAACCAGGATACGAAAACTGAGATGCATTTTAAATCATTTCCCAATCACACGGTGGATGATACTCTGGGTTTCCCATGCATGTTTTAGCTGGAGGAAGAATCCCTTGAACCTGGAGAGTTGGGACCCATGGAATGGGTACCATGCAGTATGACTTAAAAGGGTCTGCATTTACTCACCGAAACTCACCAATGCTATCAGCCTGAAGTGTCCAGCCTTATGTCTCAACCAGCTCTGGGTGTAGATGTGGTAAATCCCGGTTGCATCACATGCCCTGAGTGAATTATTTAAGAATTGCTCTCTATTTCACTGTCTTTGTGTTTTGTTTTCGAAATTTATTTTGATAATGGGATTTATCGAATTTTCACTGCTACGTTTCGCCCGCTGTATACACGCTTGATTCTCTTATGGAGACATATATATCCATGGGTTTTAAGATTCTTCCTAGTCAGGTATATTCCTAGGCGTTAAATATGTGGTGTTGGGTCCATTTCGTTGAGCAAGTAGTAGGTCTTGTCTATTACATATTTGGCTTATGGAAAGTTATCTGTGCTAATTTCAGTCTCTGGTTTTATGCAGCACCCCGAGGCACCTTTCCCCATAAGCAAGCACTAGTTGGTTTTCTAAATTTGAGACCCTGTTCTGTTTTGTAATTCAGTTCATGTGTAGTCAAGTTTACATTCCGTGTATTAGTGATATCTTATGATGTTTCTTTTTCTGTGTGACGTAGTTCACGTAGAATCACCGTACCTGCATCCACTCACTATGCCGCTACGGGCCTGATGACACAGATTTCATTGCTGAGTGATATTGCATTGTACGTACGTGCCACAACTTCTTTATCCATTTTTTGCTTTCTGGGATATTTACCTGATACTGTAGACGAGCTTCTTGTGAACACAGCCGTCCCAAATATTGGGGTGGCTGTCTGTTTTTGATTTTAATTTCCGTAAGCTATAGGACCATAAGTGGAAGTGCCATAGGCTGTGTTGCTTTGTTTCCTACGTGTTTCAGGAAACACCATACACTTCTCCAGGGTGGCTGCTGGCAATTTACATCCTGCCAATCAGCATAACAAGGCTCCCTGTTCTCCATATCCTGTCCTATCTTTCTGGATTTTACACTTTTTTCAGATGGCCCTTTTGCCCGGGGGGGCAGTGAGACTTCATTGTAGTGCAGATTTCCTTTACAGGCTTGCTCAGTTGGCCAAAAAGGGCGTATGCGTTTTTTCCTGAATATATTCAGGAAAAAACGCTTACGCCCTTTTTGGCCAAGTGCATCATTGTCGACGTTGTGCCTCTTTTCCTATGCTTTCAGGGCAATTCCAGTCTACCCCCTGCAATCGTTTTCCTGAAATTCTGCCCCGCTTTCAAGTCTCCTTCGCAGGCTTACTTCAATATACTTTTGGAGGATAGCTGTCATTTATAACTCTGCAGGTTTGTGAATTACAGTGCCCCTGAGCTCCTTTCTTCAACTCGCTTTCTTGTGAGCTGGGCACAAAACCGCAGGATTGCTTAAGGCCCTAATCTGTTTCCAGCAGGGCACACAGAGCCTTTGTTTAATTGTTCTTCCTGGTGGGCCATGAGCGTTACATTTGCCCGTGCAGACACCTACAGCTAGTCTCTCATTGGTTTTCCCTATTCCTGTTCATCTTGCACAGAAATTGCAAGCTGTGCCAAAGAGGAGGTTAAAGGCACTGACTCTCCAAGCGGGGAGAGTGTTAGTAAAGCATCTGGAATGGTGAACCCGAGGACCAGGATACGAAAACTGAGATGCATTTTAAATCGTTTCCCAATCACACGGTGGACGATACTCTGGGTTTCCCATGCATGTTTTAGCTGGAGGAAGAATCCCTTGAACCTGAAGAGTTGGGACCCATGGAATAGGTACCATGCAGTATGACTTCAAAGGGTCTGCATTTTCTCACCGAAACTCACCAATGCTATCAGCCTGAAGTGTCCAGCCTTATGTCTCAACCAGCTCTGGGTGTAGATGTGGTCAATCCCGGTTGCATCACATGCCCTGAGTGAATTATTTAAGAATTGCTCTCTATTTCACTGTCTTTGTGTTTTGTTTTCGAAATTTATTTTGATAATGGGATTTATCGGATTTTCACTGCTGCGTTTCGGCCGCTGTACACACGCTTGATTCTCTTACGGAGACATATATATCCATGGGTTTTAAGATTCTTCCTAGTCACCTATATTCCTAGGCGTTGAATATGTGGTGTTGGGTCCATTTCGTTGAGCAAGGAGTAGGTCTTGTCTATTACATATTTGGCTTATGGATAGTTATCTGTGCTAATTTCAGTCTCTGGTTTTATGCAGCACCCCAACGCACCTTTCCCCATAAGCAAGCACTAGTTGGTTTTCTAAATTTGAGGCCCTGTTCTGTTTTGTAATTCAGTTCATGTGTAGTCAAGTTTACATTCCGTGTATTAGTGATATCTTATGATGTTTCTTTTTCTGTGTGACGTAGTTCACGTAGAATCACCGTACCTGCCTCCACTCACTATGCCGCTACGGGTCTGGTGACAGAGATTTCATTGCTAAGTGATATTGCATTGTACGTACGTGCCACAATTTTTTTATCCATTTTTTGCTTTCTGGGATATTTACCTGATACTGTAGACGAGCTTCTTGTGAACACAGCCGTCCCAAATATTGGGGTCCTGTCTGTTTTTGATTTTAATTTCCGTAAGCTATAGGACCATAAGTGGAAGTCCCATAGGCTGTGTTGGTTTGTTTCTTACGTGTTTCAGGAAACACCATACACTTCTCCAGGGTGGCTGCTGGCAATTTACATCCTGCCAATCAGCATAACAAGGCTCCCTGTTCTCCATATCCTGTCCTACCTCTCTGGATTTTACACTTTTTTCAGATGGCCCTTTTGCCCGGGGGGCAGTGAGACTTTATTGTAGTGCAGATTTCCTTTACCGGCTTGCTTGGTTGGCCAAAAAGGGCGTACGCGTTTTTTCCTGAATATATTCAGGAAAAAACGCGTACGCCCTTTTTGGCCAAGTGCATCATTGTCGACGTTGTGCCTCTTTTCCTATGCTTTCAGGGCAATTCCAGTGTACCCCCTGCAATCGTTTTCCTGAAATTCTGCCCCGATTTCAAGTCCCCTTCGCAGGCTTACTTCAATATATTTTTGGAGGATAGCTATCATTTATAACTCTGCAGGTTTGTGAATTACAGTGCCCCTGAGCTCCTTTCTTCAACTCGCTTTCTTGTGAGCTGGGCACAAAACCGCAGGATTGCTTCAGGCCCTAATCTCTTTCCGGCAGGGCACACTGAGCCTTTGGTTAATTCCTCTTCCTGGTGGGAAATGAGCGTTACATTTGCCCGTGCAGACACCTACAGCTAGTCTCTCATTGGTTCTCCCTATTCCTGATCATCTTGCACAGAAATTGCAAGCTGTGCCAAAGAGGAGGTTAAAGGCACTGACTCTCCAAGCGGGGAGAGTGTTAGTAAAGCATCTGGAATGGTGAACCCAAAGACCAGGAATCGAAAACTGAGATGCATTTTAAATCGTCTCCCAATCACACGGTGGACGATACTCTGTGTTTCCCATGCATGTTTTAGCTGGAGGAAGAATCCCTTGAACCTGGAAAGTTGGGACCCATGGAATGGGTACCATGCAGTATGACTTCAAAGGGTCTGCATTTGCTCACCAAAACTCACCAATGCTATCAGCCTGAAGTGTCCAGCCTTATGTCTCAACCAGCTCTGGGTGTAGATGTGTTAAATCCCGGTTACATCACATGCCCTGAGTGAATTATTTAAGAATTGCTCTCTATTTTACTGTCTTTGTGTTTTGTTTTTGAAATTTATTTTGATAATGGGATTTATCAGATTTTCACTGCTGCGTTTATGCCGCTGTACACACGCTTGATTCTCTTACGGAGACATATAAATCCATGGGTTTTAAGATTCTTCCTAGTCAGGTATATTCCTAGGCGTTGAATATGTGGTGTTGAGTCCATTTCGTTGAGCAAGGTATAGGTCTTGTCTATTACATATTTGGCTTATGGAATGTTATCTGTGCTAATTTCAGTCTCTGGTTTTATGCAGCACCCCAAGGCACCTTTCCCCATAAGCCAGCACTAGTTGGTTTTCAAAATTTGAGACCCTGTTCTGTTTTGTAATTCAGTTCATGTGTAGTCAAGTTTACATTCCGTGTATTAGTGATATCTTATGATGTTTCTTTTTCTGTGTGAGGTAGTTCACGTAGAATCACCGTACCTGCATCCACTCACTATGCCGCTACGGGCCTGATGACACAGATTTCATTGCTGAGTGATATTGCATTGCACGTACGTGCCACAAATTATTTATCCATTTTTTGCTTTCTGGGATATTTACCTGGTACTGTAGACGAGCTTCTTGGGAACACAGCCGTCCCAAACTTTGGGGTGGCTCTCTGTTTTTGATTTTAATTTCCGTAACCTATAGGACCATAAGTGGAAGTGCCATAGGCTGTGTTGCTTTGTTTCTTACGTGTTTCAAGAAACACCATACACTTCTCCAGGGTCGCTGCTGGCAATTTACATCCTGCCAATCAGCATAACAAGGCTCCCTGTTCTCCATATCCTGTCCTAACTTTCTGGATTTTACACTTTTTTCAGATGGCCCTTTTGCCCGGGGGGCAGTGAGACTTCATTGTAGTGCAGATTTCCTTTACAGGGTTGCTTGGTTGGCCAAAAAGGGCGTATGCGTTTTTTCCTGAATATATTCAGGAAAAAACGCATACGCCCTTTTTGGCCAAGTGCATCATTGTCCACATTCTGCCTCTTTTCCTATGCTTTCAGGGCAATTCCAGTCTACCCCCTGCAATCGTTTTCCTGAAACTCTGCCCCGCTTTCAAGTCCCCTTCGCAGGCTTACTTCAATATATTTTTGGAGGATAGCTGTCATTTATAACTCTGCAGGTTTGTGTATTACAGTGCCCCTGAGCTCCTTTCTTCAACTCGCTTTCTTGTGAGCTGGGCACAAAACCGCAGGATTGCTTCAGGCCCTAATCTGTTTCCGGCAGGGCACGCTGAGCCTTTGGTTAATTCCTCTTCCTGGTTCGAAATGAGCCTTACATTTGTCCGTGCAGACACCTATAGCTAGTCTCTCATTGGTTCTCCCTATTCCTGTTCATCTTGCGCAGAAATTGCAAGCTGTGCCAAACAGGAGGTTAAAGGCACTGACTCTCCAAGCGGGGAGAGTGTTAGTAAACCGTCTGAAATGGTGAACCCGAGGACCAGGATACGAAAACTGAGATGCATTTTAAATCGTTTCCTAATCACACGGTGGACCATACTCGCCGTTTCCCACGCATGTTTTAGCTGAAGAAAGAATCCCTTGAACCTGGAGAGTTGGGACCCTTGGATTGGGTACCATGCAGTATGACTTCAAAGGATCTGCATTTGTTCACCGAAACTCACCAATGCTATCAGCCTGAAGTGTCCAGCCTTATGTCTCAACCATCTCTGGGTGTAGATGTGGTAAATCCAGGTTGCATCACATGCCCTGAGTGAATTATTTAAGAATTGCTTCCTATTTCACTGTCATTGTGTTTTGTTTTTGAAATTTATTTTAATAATGGGATTTATCGGATTTTCACTGCTTCGTTTATGCCGCTGTACACGCGCTTGATTCTGTTACGGAGACATATAAGTCCATGGGTTTTAAGATTCTTACTAATCCGGTATATTCTTAGGCATTGAATATGGCGTGTGGAGTCCATTTCGTTGAGCAAGGAGTAGGTCTTGACTATTACATATTTGGCTTATGGAATGGTATCTGTGCTAATTTCAATCTCTGGTTTTATGCAGCACCCAACTCACCTTTCCCCTTAAGGAAGCATAAGTTGGTTTTCTTAATTTGAAACCCTCTTCTCTTTTGTAATTCAGTTCATGTGTAGCCATGTTAACATTCCATGTATTAGTGATATCTTATGTCTTTTTCTTTTTGAATTATGTGACTTCGAATGATCACACGTAACTCCTCTTGAGTTGTTATAACTGGCCGTATTTCCTTGATTTCCAGGCTGAGTAATATTCCACTCTACATAAGCACCACATCTCTGTCCGTTTTTTCTCTGCAGATACTTTAAGTTATATCCTAGTCGAGGATCTTTTAAACAGAGAGGTGGTAAACATTGGGGTGCCTGTGTCCTCTCGATTTTTGTTTTTCCCAAGATATACGTCCATGAGTGCAAGTGCCCTGTGCTCGGTAGCTCATTTTTTAGATGCTTTAGTAAACACAATAGACTTATCCAGAGTGACCGTTGGCAATATACATTTCCACTATAAGACTCACAGGGCTCCCTTTTCTCCTTGCCCTGTCCTGCATTTCTGGTGTTTACACTTTATGAGGACGGCTCTTCTGACTGATGCAAAGTGATATGTTTTGTAGTATTGATTTCCAGTGCCCACCTGTTTGGTTGGCTAAAAAAGTGTATGCCCTTTTCTTGAATATATACAGAAAAAGACGCATACACCCTTTTTGGCCAACTGCAATGTTGGCAATGTTCAGCCCCTTTTCTTGTGCTTAATGGCGAGTCCTTTCTACCTCTTCCAATCCCTTTCCTGCCATTCTCCGTTGCTTACAAGTCCTTTTCTCTGACTTTCCTCAAGACATTTTTCAGTGATAGATATTTTCAATTCTGCAGTTTCGTGAATTTTAGTGCCCCTGAGTTCCATTTTCCAACTTGTGTTTATGGGAACTGGCCACAAAGCATCAGGATTCCTCAAGCCCTATTCTGTTTCCATGGGCAACCCTAGCCTTTGGTCAATTCGTCTTCCTGATTGGAAATTAGAGTGGCATGTGCCTGTCCGAACACCTAGGACTTGTCTCTCATTGTTCCTCCTCCTTCTGCTTCATCCTCTGGACAAATTCCAAACTGTATGCAACAGGATGTTGACAGTGCTGACATCTCCAAGTGGGGAGACTGTTAGTAAAGACGCTGGAGTGGTGAACCCTAGCACCAAGAGATGAGGAGATGAGATGCCTTTTCCAAACTTTTCCCGATCAGACGGTATACCATCCTCTGGGTGTGACAGGCATGTTTTAGGTGTAGGAAGGGTCCCATTCATGTGAGGAGAACACCAGGGGATTTTAAATATCAGTGTCTCTCCGCAACCCAAACTGGGGAATTTTTTAAGCTACGGCTACACATATGTTCATTAAGGGCCTTGGGAAGTAGGCAGAGTCCAAACTTTAGATGATTGAAGTCTTCAGGGTCAGAAGCACTCACCACTGTCTTCCCTTAGATTCCATTTTTACTGTCATTGATGGATGATGTCAATAAAAATATCTATTCTTTTTCAGATCATTTCCCCTTATAGGTTATTGCAAAATATTGAGTGTAGTTCCCTGTGCTATACAGTAGTTCCTTGCTGATGATTTCATACATAGCAGTGTGTATGTGTTAATCCCAAACTGTTAATTTATCCCTCCTCCTACCATTTCCCTTTGGTAATAATAAATTATAAGATTTTATGCTTCTCAGAAATGGGGGAGCTGAAAGAGAGGTATCATTTTCAATGCAAAAGCATTTAAAACAAGATTGAAGCTTTAACCAAGATTATTAGATGTACATCCTTGGAAAGAAATCACTTTGTTTCTCTAATATTGACCTGACAAAGAAGACAAACCTTTTCACTGAACTTGCTTATAAGAAAGTGATGGAAATATCAAATGGAAGTGTTAGAAACATCTTATTTTACCCGAGCCTTATACACTGTTCTATGTTAATTACAGTTTGGCTCACACATCTGTTCATTGAAGTTACAATGTTCTCAATTTCTGTTACTGATCCTCCAGAGTGGACGCCAACAAGTGTCCCCCTGCCCAGTGTCATTGGAGCCAATAGATCGAGACTGAGTTTGGTTCAAAAGCAAAGGAAACTTTATATTTTGATCAGAGAATGGAGAGGTGCTACCCTGTGGGCTGTGGGCTGGGCTGCTGTGTAGAGATCCTGTCAGAGTCACTGGGAGGGAGGGGGCTGAGCTCTCGAGGACCTGGTTGGCTGCAGCTCAGGCTCTATGTCACGGAGTCTGAACTGGGCCCCAGGAGCTGAAGTGTCATCGAGCCATTCTGCTCTAGGAAATCTGGTCTGAAGTGCCGGGTGTGGAACCTCTGTATGCGGGACACTAGGAGCACCTGAAATTAGACAAAGCACAAAGGATAAAAATGGTTAGACTTTATTTTATTGCCCAGATTCTATTTTTATCTCCCAGGCATTTTTAAGGGGCTTTGCCTGGGACAAACTTCTCTTCTGCCTTTTGTCCCTTTCCTCATTCTTGGAGTGCTGCGGGTGCAGACCCTTCTTCTGTAACTGCTGAGTGCTGAGTTAGGAGGCTTCATACCCGTGGGCGAGGGTCAGAACTTCTCCCCAGCAGCCTCCAGGTGACGTTGATTGTCCCCAGGCCTCCTGCCTCCCTGCTCGTCCACCTGAGCACCAGTATTGGAAGTGTTATAGATTCTAATGACCTTTAAGGGTCCAGAAAGGAGATGTGCAGTGGCGCTGTGAGGTCCAGTTTCACTCCGCCCCACATTTGTTCGGCCACCTTAGGCTGACCGTTTCTGCCAGCCTAGATGCTCTGACTGACCGTTTCTGCCAGCCTAGATGCTCTGACCAACAGTCTGCGCTTTCTTCCATTAGGCCCCTGAATTAACGTAAAAACAGCACCAGGTGTCAGGATCCTGCCCGCTCAGCTCCCAGACAGTCCAGGGTCAGTGGTGATGAAGGATCATGATGGTCACTGAGTCAAGAGCCTTTGGAAGTAAACAGGAGTCCAGCCGGTCTTATTGGCCACCATCATCAGGGTGTCTGTAGGCTTTTCTATGGTGACAGCATGATATACGGTTCCCCCGCCAAGATTATTAGCTCCCCTCTGGGTACAGTAAGTACTGCAAGCAGTAGTCTACTCTTTTGGGACACACTCTTGTTGTTTTATGAGAGAAACTCCAGGTCAAGTGATGGTCACACGGGTCGTCATGGTGCCCCGTTGCCCCCGGTTATCTCTCTGGAGGTTGGAGTTGGAGGGCCTCCTCAATCGAGGTCAGTGTGCCCACGGAGCAAACCCTGCAACTTCAGGGCATGGTTGGGGGTTAGGATCACCACGTGGGGTCCGTTTCCCTTAGAAGGGAGGTGGCCTTTGGGGCTGCTGATTTCCAGGTTTTCAGATACCACCAGTATCTTGGCCAGATGTGGCGGTGGGCCAAGCCCCTTGGTGACCATAGCTTATCCTACCTGGATGGCATTCTTGCATTGTTCCATTTCAAGTGGTCCCAGTTTTTGCACTAATACTCCAATGGCGATTCACCTTTCACCAGGAATGTAAAGGTCAAAGGGTTTAGCTAAATTAGGGAGTTCCAGGGCAAGGGTCTGAATTGACTGCTCTTTCCATTCTTGAAAGGCCACTTCTGGATTCTATTCAAAAGGATCATCATCTTTTCCTTTCAGTGTTTCATATAGAGGCCCAGCTAGTAGACTGTAGTTAGGGATCCAGAGGCAGGAAACCCTGGCTTCCCCAGGAACCCCTAAGCTGTCTTCTAGTTTCAGAAAGGGGTAAGGCTGTAAATTGTTTCTTCCCTTTCCTGGGATGGGCTTCTCCGACCTTCTGTGAGAATGAAGCCCAGGCAGGTCACCGTAGTCTGTGATACTTGAGCTTTTTCGTGGACAACTTCTATCCTTTATTGGCTTGGTAGTTCTGAGGCCTCCTTAGTAGGGCTGGCGATCAGAATGTCGTCTGAATATTGAAGGAGTGTTTCCTTTTCCAGAGGTAGAACTTTTAGGTCTTTAGCTGAGCTTTCCCCAAAGATGGTGTGGGAATTTTTGAACCCTTGGGGCAAGACAGCCTGGAAGTATTGTTTTAGTTGTATGTTGAGTCCTGTCACTCACAAGCCAAAATTTCTTGTGACTCTGGGACTAATGGAATACAAAAGAAGGCATCAGTGAAGACTAATACAGAATACCAAGTCCTGGTGGTTGGTAGAATGACCAGCAGGGTGTAGGATTTAGGAACTACTGGAGGTATATCCTCAGTGGCTTCACTGACTGTCCTGACATCCTTTACCAGGACTCCAGCAGCCCATGGGGCTCTCGAGGTCAGGCCAATCCCAGGATATGGAGCTCACCTGGGCAGGTACCCTACCCCCACCCCAGCCCACGGGGCTCTCGTGTTCAGGCCCCTCCCAGGATATGGGATTCCCTGGGCAGGTCCTCTGCAGTCCATGGGGCTCCCGTGGTCAGGCCCCTCCCAGGATACAGAGCTACCCTTGCAGGTACCTTGGCAGGGCTGGGCACACAGGAACCGTGCACATAGCCCTCATTGCAGAGCACTCCCAGCTCACCTGTCGCTCAGATCTGACACAGAGCACCTCAGAGCAGGACTTGAACTAACAAACAGCAGCTCTGACAGGTCTGTGACCCTGGGCATCACTCTGTGCGGCCTCCTCCACCTGGTCTTCCAGAGACTTCCACTGCACCCGGGGCACCAGGCCTCTGTCTCCAACCACCACCCACCCCTCCTCTCCCTGACTCCTGGGTTCCTCTCATTAGGAGAGGGTTTTCTTGAAGTTGTCTCCCACTCATGGGCCAGATAATATAATTAGAAAACAAGCCAGAGCTGCAGCCCCTTGTCTATCCTGACTCTCAGGAGCCCACACCTGTTCCTTGGACCTGGCCAATTCAGCAAGTTCCATTTTCAGCAACTGTGAGCCCCTGAGGGGTGATTATTGGCTGGCTTGGGAAGCCTGACCGTGCCGGCCAGCCCTCCCCAGGTGTGCCTGGGTTGAGATCAATATAAACACCACTCCAGGCAGCAAGAGCCCCTGCAGCTGTGCCTGACGCCATTTTCTCTGCCCTGTCAGCAGTCTCGGGGCTGGGCTGGTGGGAGGGAGTGAGAGGCCACGGCTTTGTGGGTGTCCCAGTGTGAGTGGGGCTCTGCTGGACTTTCTGCAGCAGTTGCCAAGATGCTACCTGCTAAAGAAGAGGATGTGTCACCCACACCTGCCGCTGGAATTTCTCCCTGGGCACAGGTGAGGAAGGAAGAAAGCAGTGGGGGCCGGGACAGCAGGGGTATCTCAGGCAGGGAAATGGAGAGCTTCCAGAAGAGCACCCAGGGCCAGGACCATCCTGGCTGGCCTGCAGGCACCAAGTCGGCTGGCATGCTGTCCCTCATGTGGCTCCATGGCCCTTCCTCTAGGTTTTCAAGTCCTTGTACATATTCAGGTGTTTAGCCTTGGAAGGGTGGGAACATTTCAGCAGCAGCTGGCCTGGGGCTCAGCCCACGTTTACTCACAGATACCTCGGCACGGTCCACCAGCTTTGCAGTGAGGACGCTTGTTGCGAGGAGCATGCTGGCTGAATGGGAGATGATTCCCCACCACTGACCAACTTCAGAATTGTTTGCAATTGGAGCAAGTGCCCTGAAACGGTTTTCCTCTGTGTAACTGGTGGGTTCTGTTCTTTTTTATCTTTTTTTCGTTTTTGGTTCAAGGTAGATTTTATTCCTCTTTTGTGTATTTACAGATATAAGCATGGAAATAATTTATTCATATAAATACATGTATGTGAAGGGAAGAATATTTTTCTGTTTTACTTTTTTTAATTTTATTTTTTTATTTTGAATTTAATTTTATATTTTTATACAGCAGGTTGTTTTTGGTTATCTACTTTATACATATAAATGTATACATACCAATCCCAATATCTCAACTCCTCCCACCACCATCCCCAACAGCTTTCCCCCCTTGTTGTCCATACGTTTGTTGTATACATGTATTGCTCTATTTCTGCCTTGCAAAACGGTTCATCTGTACAATTTTTCTAGGTTCCACATATATGCATTAATATACAAGATTTGTTTTTCTCTTTCTGACTTACTTCACTCTGTATGACAGTCTCTAGATCCATCAACGTCTCTACAAATGTCCCAATTTCATTCCTTTTTATGGCTTAGTAATATTCCATTTTATATATGTACCACATCTTTATGCATTCGTCTGTCTGTGGGCATTTAGGTTGCTTCCATTTCCTGGATAGTGTAAATAGTGATGCAATGAACATTGTGGTGAATGTCTCTTTTTGATTTATGGTTTTGTCTGGGTATATGCCCAGTAGAGGGATTGCTGTATCATATGGTAATTCTATTCTTAGTTTTATAAGAAACTCCATAATGTTCTCCACAGTGACTGTATCAATTTACGTTCCCAACAATAGTGGAAGAGGATTCCTTATCTCCACACCGTTTCCAGCATTTGTTGTTTGTAGATTTTCTGATGATGCCCATCCTAATAGGTGTGAGGTGATACACCACGGATGAGTCTATTTCGTTGAGCAAAGAGTAGGTCTTGTTTATTACGTATTTGGCTTATGGAATGGTATGTGTGCTAATTTCAATCTGTTTTTATACAGCAGCCCAACTCAACTTTCCCCTTAAGCAAGCATAAGGTTTTTATCTAAATGTGAGACTCTGTTCGGTTTTGTAATTCAGTTTATGTGTAGCCAAGTTTACACTCCCTCTATTAGTGATATCTTATGATAATTATCTTTCTTTGTGTGATATATTTCTCTTAGAATCATCATAATTAAATCCACTCAATTTGCTGCTACAGGCCTGATGACATTGATTTCACTGCTGAGTGATATTCCGTTGTACGTAAGTAGCACAACTTCTTTATCCATTTTTTTCTTTCTGGGATATTTAATTTGTACTGGACTCGAGGTTCTTGTAAACACAGCAGCCCTAAATTTTGTGTTGGCTGTGTCTTGTTGATTTTAATTTTCCTAAGCTATAGGGCCAAAAGTGGAAGTGCCCTAGGCTCTGTAGCTTTGTTTTTTAGATGTTTCAGGATACACCATGAACATCTCCAGAGTGTCTGTTGGCAATTTACATCCCGCCCATCAGCATAACACGGCTCCCTGTTCTCCATGGCCTGTCCTGTGTTTCTGGTTTTTACACTTTATTCAGATGGCCTTTTTGACGAATGGGAAATGTGACTTCATTGTAGTGTGGATTTCCATTGCTGGAGTGCTTGGTTGGCCAAAATGTTCATATGCGTTTTTTCCTGAATATATTCAGGAAAAA
Organism: Phocoena phocoena; assembly: GCF_963924675.1. Classification (NCBI taxonomy): domain Eukaryota; kingdom Metazoa; phylum Chordata; class Mammalia; order Artiodactyla; family Phocoenidae; genus Phocoena; species Phocoena phocoena. Next base: position 1,604,520 of record NW_027077433.1, read on the forward strand.
TGTATACGCACTTTTTGTCCATGTGCATCACTGTCAAAGATCTGCCGCTTTTCATATGCTTTAAATGCAATTCCAATCTACCTCTTGAAATATGATTCCTGCAATTCTGCCTCGTTTTCAAGTCCTCTTTGCAGACTTACTTCGATATATTTTTGCCAATAGCTGTCATTTATCTCTGCAGGTTTGTGAATTACAGTGCCCCTGAGCTCCTTTCTTAACTCGCTTCCTTGTAAGCTGGCCACAAAACTGCAGGTTTGCTTCAGGCCATAATCAGGGTCCAGCACGGCACTCTGAGCCTTTGGTTAATTCCTCTTCCTGGTGGGAAATTAGAGTTAAATGTGCCCCTCCAGATACCTGCCTCACTCCCAGCCACATGGTGATGTATGTCCTCAGGTTTGAGGCCATATGTGATGGGTTCCTCATCTTTTGATGATGTGGCCCCACTGGTGTGTGGACACTCCTGCCTGGTTCCCATCCCCTTGGTGATGTGGGCCCTCTGGTGAGACTCTGATCCTGGTTGGGTTCCTCACACATCCGTGAGGTGAGCCCTCTTCTCTGAGGTCACTCCTGCCTGGCTGGCACAACCCGCCTTGTTGACTTCGGCACCCTGGTGGCAGTTGGAGCCTGCTGGGAGCCTCCTTCCCGCGGTGATGAGGCCCTCTGGCGTCAGACCCTAATGGCGGGGTTCCCACATTTTCTGATACGTGCTAAGTGGTACGAGGGCACTCCTGCCAGGTTCCCATCCTCATGAGCATGTGGGCCTTCTGTTCTGAGGTCCTAACGGCTGGGTTGCTCACACTTTCATGATGTGGGCCCTCTGCTGTGAGGTCAATCCTGCCTGGCTGGCGCACGTCGCCTTGGCGACGTGGACCCTCTGGTGGCAGTTGGAGTGTGCTGGGGCCTCCTCCCCTCAGTGATGAGGGCCTTCTGGTGTCAGGCCCTAAGTGCTGGGCTCCACACATTTTCTGATGTGTGCCCAGTGGTGCGAGTCACTCCTGCCAGGTTCCCATCCCCATGGGCATGTGGGACTTCTGTTCTGTGGTCCCAACTGCTGGGTTGCTCACAGTTTCATGATGTGGGCCCTTTGCTGTGTGTTCACTCTGGCCTGTATCCCATAGTGTCAGTGCTCTGGGCCTCCAGCTTGGAGTTTCCAACTTCTCGATTCCTCACCTTTTTTATTCTATGGGCCCTCGGTTGTGCGTCTCCTCCTGCATGCCTCACTCCCAGCCCCTTCGTGATGTGTGTCCCCTTGTTTGAGGCCACATGTGCTGTGTTCCTCACCTTTCTATAATGTGGCCACACTGGTGTGAGGACACTCTTGCCTGGTTCCCATTCCCTTGGTGATGTTGGCCCCACTGCTGTTAGGACAGTCTTGCCTGGTTCCCATCACCTTGGTGATGTTGGCCCTCTGGTGAGAGTCTGATCCTGGTTAGGTTCCTCACCCTTCTGTGAGGTGGGCCCTCTGCTCTGAGCTCACTCCTGCCTGGCTGGCACACCCCGCCTTGGCAACGTCGGCCATATGGTGGCAGTTGGAGCCTGCTGGGAGCCTCCTCCCCTCAGTGATGAGGGCCCTCTGGCCTCAGGCCCTAACTGCTGGGTTCCCACATTTTCTGATTCGTGCTAAGTGGTGCAAGGACACTCCTGCCAGGTTCCCATCCCCATGGGGATGTGAGCCTTCTGCTCTGAGGTCCCAACGGCTGTGTTGCTCACAGTTTCATGATGAGGGCCCTCTGGTGTGAGTTCACTCCTGCCTAGATCCCATAGCCTCGCTGCTCCTGGCTGCCTGCCGGAGGTTCCAACTGTGGGATTCCTCACCTTTTTTATTCTATGGTCCCTCTGTTTTGAGGATCCTCTGGCCTGCCTCACTCCCAGCCCCTTGGTGATGTGTGTCCTCAGGTTTGAGGCCACGTGTGCTGGGTCCCTCAAATTATGGTGATGTAGCCCCACTGGTGTGAGGACACTCCTGCCTGGTTCCCATTCCCTTGGTGATGTTGGCCCTCTGGTGACAGTCTGATCCTTGTTGGGTTCCTCACACTTCTGTGAGGTGGGCTTTCTGCTCTGAGGTCACTCCTGCCTGGTTGGCACACCCCGCCTTGGTGACATCGGCCTTATGGTGGCAGTTAGAGCCTGCTGGGAGCCTCCTCCCCTCGGTGATGAGGGTCCTCTGGCCTCAGGTCCTAACTGCTGGGTTCCCACATTTTCTGATTCGTGGAAGTGGGCCGAGGACACTCCTGTCAGGTTCCCATCCCCATAGGGATGTGGGCCTTCTGCTCTGAGGTCCCATCCGCTGGGTTGCTCACAGTTTCATGATGTGGGACCTCTGCTGTGAGTTTGCTGTGGCCTGGATCCCATAGACTCTGTGCTCTGGGCGGCCTACTGGCCGGTTCCAACTGCTGGATTCCTCACAACTTTTATTCTGTGGGCTCTGTTTTGTGAGGATACTCCTGCTTGCCTCACTCCCAGCCCCTTGGAGATGTGGGTCCCCTGTTTTAGGCCACATGTTCTGGGTTCCTCACCTTTCTATAATGTGGCCACACTGGTGTGAGGACCCTCCTGCCTGGTTCCGATCCCCTTGGTGATGTGGGCCCTCTGGTGAGAGTCTTATCCTGGCTGGTTTCCTCACCCTTCTGTGAGGTAGGCCCTCTGCGGTGAGGTCACTCCTGCCTGGCTGGCACACATCACCTTGGTGACGTGGGCCCTCAGTTGGGAGTTGGTGTCTGCTGCGAGTCTCCGTCCCTCGGTAATGAGGGCCCTCTTGCGTCAGACCCTAACTCCTGGGCTCCCAAAATTTGCAGATGTGCGACCTGTGGTGTGAGTACACTCCTGTCAGGTTCCCAACCCCATGGGAATTTGGGCCTTCTGCTCTGAGGTCCCAACGGCTGGGGTGCTCACAGTTTCATGATGAGGGCCCTCTGATGTGCGTTCATTCCGGCCTAGATCCCATAGGCTTGCTGCTCCTGGGCGCCTGCTGGGAGGTTCCAACTGCGGGATTCCTCACCTTTTTTATTCTATGGGCCCTCTGTTTTGAGGCTCCTCCTGCCTGCCTCAATCCCAGCCCCGTTGTGATGTGTGTCCTCTGGTGTGAGGCCACGTGTGCTGGGTCCCTCACCTTTCGATGATGTGGCCCCAATGGTGTGAGGACACTCGTGCCTGTTTCCCAGCCCCTTGGTGATGTGGCCCCTCTGGTGAGAGTCTGATCCTGGCTGGGTTCCTTACCGTTCTGTGAGGTGGGCCCTGTGCTCTGAGGTAACTCCTGCCTGGCTTGCTCCCATTGCCTTGGTGACGTCGGCCCTCTGGTGGCAGTTGGATCCTTTTGGAGACTCCTGTCCTCGGTGATGAGGTCCCTCTGGCGTCAGGCTCTAACTGCTGGGCTCCCCAGGTTTTCTGATGTGAGCCCAGTGATGCCAGGACACTCGTGAAATGTTCCCATCCCCATGGCGATATGGGCCTTCTGCTCTGAGGTTCCAACGACTGGGTTGCTCACAGTTTCCTGATGTTAGCTCTCTGGTGTTAGTTCACTCATTCCTAGATCCCATAGCCTCTGTACTCTGGGCCGCCTGCTGGGAAGTTCCAACTGCTGGGTTCCTCACCTTTTTTATTCTTTGGGCCCTGTGTTGGGAGGCTCCTCCTGCCTGTGTCACTCCCAGCCCCTTGGTGATGTAGGTCCTCTGGTTTGTGGCCACATGTGCCAGTTTCCTCATCTTTTAGTGATGTGGCCCCACTGGTGTGAGGACACTCGTGCCTGGTTCCCGTCCCCTTGGTGATATGGGCCCTCTGGTGAGAGTCTGATCCTGGTTGGGTTCCTCACACTTCTTTGAGGTGGGCCGTCTGCTGTGAGGTCACTCCTGCCTGGCTGGCACACCCCGCCTTGGCGACGTGGGCCCTCTTGTGGTAGTTGGAACATGCTGGGAGCCTCCTCCCCTCAGTGATGAGGGCCCTCTGGCGTCAGGCCCTAACTGCTGGGTACCCACATTTTCTGATATGTGCTAAGTGGTGCGAGGACACTCCTGCCATGCTCCCAACACCTTGGGGATGTGGACCTTCTGCTCTGAGGTCCAAATGGCTGGGTTGCTCGCAGTTTCATGATGTGGACCCTCTGCTGTGAGTTTACTGCGGCCTGAATCGCATAGACTTGGTGCTCTTGGCCGCCTGCTGGGAGGTTCCCATTGCTGGATCCCTCAGCTTTTTTATTCTATGGGCCCTGTGTTGTGAGGCTACTCCTGCCTGCCTCATTCCGAGCCCCTTGGAGATGTGGGTCTTCTGGTTTAGGCCACATGTGCTGGGTTCCTCACCTTTCTATGATGTGGCCACACTGGTGTGAAGACTCTCCTGCCTGGTTCTGATCACCTTGGTGATGTGGGCCCTCTGGTGAGAGTCTTATCCTGGCTGTGTTCCTCACCCTTCTGTGAGGTAGGCCCTCTGCGGTGAGGTCACTCCTACCTGGCTGTCACACGTCACCTTGGCGACGTGGGACCTCAGTTGGGTGTTGGTGCCTGATTGGAGTCTCCTCCCCTTGGTAATGAGGGCCCTCTGGCGTCAGGCCCTAACTCCTGGGTTCCCTAAATTCTCTGATGTGTGCCCTGTGGTGCGAGTACACTTCTGACAGGTTCCCAACCCCATGGGAATGTGGGCCTTCTGCTCTGAGATCCCAACGCCTAGGTTGCTCACAGTTTCATGATGACGGCCCTCTGGTGTGAGATCACTCCGGCCTGGATCCCATAGTCTCGCTGCTCCTGGCCGCCTGCTGGGAGGTTCCAACTGCGGGATTCTTCACCTCTTTAATTCTATGGTCCCTCTGTTTTGAGGCTCCTCCTGCCTGCCTCAATCCCAGCTCCCTTGTGATGTGTGTCCTCTGGTTTGAGGCCACGTGTGCTGGGTCCCTCACTTTTCGGTGATGTGGCCCCACTAGTGTGAGGACACTCCTGCCTGGTTCCCATTCCCTTGGTGATGTGGGCCCTCTGGTGAGAATCTGATCCTCTTTGGTTCTTCACACTTCTGTGAGGTTGACCCTCTGCTCTGAGGTCACTCCTGCCTGGTTGTCGCACTCCGCATTGGCGACGTCGCCCCTCTGGTAGCAGTTGGAGCTGGCTGGGAGCCACCGCCCCTCGGTGATGAGGGCCCTCTGGCATCAGGCACTAATTGCTGGGCTCCCCACATTTTTTCATGTGTGCCCACTCTTGCGATGACACTCCTGCTTGTTTCCCTTCCCCATGGGGATGTGGGCCTTCTGCTCTGAGGTCACAACGGCTGGGTTGCTTACAGAATCACAATGAGGGCCCTCTGTTGTGAGTTCATGCCGGCCTGGATCTCATAGCCTCAGTGCTCTGGGCCGCCTGCTAGGAAGATCCAACTGCTGGTTTCCACACCTTTTGTATACAATGGGACATGTGTTGTGAGGTTAATCCTGCCTGCCTCACTCCGAAACCCATGGTGATGTGGGTCCTCTGGTTTGAGGCCACAACTTTTGATGATGTGGCCCCACGGGTGTGAGGACACTCCTGCCTGGTTCCCATCACCTTGGTGATGTGGGCCCTCTGGGGAGAGTCTGATCCTGGCTGGGTTCCCTACCATTCTGTGAAGTGGGCCCTCTGATGTCAGGTCACTCCTGCCTGGCTAGCTCACATCGCCTTGGCGACGTGGGCCCTCTGTTGGCCACTGGAGCATGCTGGGAGCCTCCTACTCCCGTGAATGATGGCCCTGGAAAAAATGCATATGCCCTTTTTGGCCAAGTGCTTCATTGACGAGGTTCTGCCACTTCTCTTATGCTTTCAGAGCAATTCACGTCTACCTCCTGAAATCGGATTCCAGCAATTCTGCCCCACTTTCAAGTCCTCTTCGCAGCCTTAATTCAATATATTTTTGTACGATTTCTGTCATTTATAAGTCTGCAGGTATGTGAATGACAGTGCCCCTGAGCTCCTTTCCTCAACTCGCTTTCTTGTGAGCTGGCCACAAAACCGCAGGATTGCTTCAGGCCCTAATCTTGTTCCAGCACGGCATGCTGAGCCTTTGGTTAATTCCTTTTCCTGTTGGGAAATGAGTGTTAAAATTGCCCGTGCATACTGGGCATATACCCTGAGAAAACCAAAATTCAAAAAGAGGCATGTACCAAAATGTTCATTGCAGCTCTATTTACAATAGCCCGGAGATGGAAAGAACCTAAGCGCCCATCATCGGATGAATGGATAAAGAAGATGTGGCACATATACACAATGGAATATTACTCAGCCTTAAAAAGAAATGAAACTGAGTTATTTGTAATGAGATGGATAGACCTAGAGTCTGTCATACAGAGTGAAGTAAGTCAGAAAGAAAAAGACAAATAGCGTATGCTAACACATATATATGGAATTTAAAGGAAAAAAATGTCATGAAGAACCTAGGGATAAGACAGGAATAGAGGCGCAGACCTACTGGAGAACGGAATTGAGGATATGGGGAGGGGGAATGGTGAGTTTTGACAGGGCGAGAGAGAGTCATGGACATATACACACTAACAAATGTAGTAAGGTAGATAGCAAGGGGGAAGCAGCCGCAAGGCACAGGGATATTAGCTCGGGGCGTTGGGACAGCCTGGAGGGGTGGAAGGGGGAGAGAGGGAGGGAGGGAGACACAAGAGGGAAGACACAGGGAGCATATGTATATGTATAGCTGATTCACTTTGTTATAAAGCAAAAACTAACACACCATTGTAAAGCAATTATACCCCAATAAAGATGTTAAAAAATATATTTGCCCATGCACACACCTACAGATAGTCTCCCATTGGTTCTCCTTATTCCTGTTCATCTTGCGCAGAAATTGCAAACAGTGCCAAACAGGAGGTTAAAGGCACTGACTCTCCAAATGGGGAGAGTGTAAGAAAAGGGTCTGGAATGGTGAACCTGAGTACCAGGGGACGAAAACAGACATGCATGTAAAAAGGTTTCCCAGTCACACGGTGGAGCATACTCTGGGTTTCCCATGCAAATTTTAGCAGAAGGAAGAATCCCTTGAACCTGGAGAGTTGGGAACCATGGAATGGGTACCAGGCAGTATGACATCAAAGGGTCTGCATTTGCTCACTGAACCTCACCAATGCTATCAGCCCAAAGGGTCAAGCCTTATCTCTCACCCAGCTCTGGGTGTAGATGTGGTAAACCAGGTTGCATCACATGCCCTGTGTGAGTTATTTAAGAATTGCTCTCTATTTCACTGTCATTGTGTTTTGTTTTTGAAATTTTTTTTGACACTGGGATTTATCGGATTTTCACTGCTGCGTTAATGCCGCTGTACACACTCTTGATTCTCTTACGGAGACATAAATATCCACGGGTTTTAAGATTCTTCCTAGTCAGGTATATTCCTAGGCGTTGAATATGTGGTGTTGAGTCCATTTCGTTGAGCAAGGAGTAGGTCTTGTCTATTACATATTTGGCTTATGCAAGGTTATCTGTGCTAATTTCAGTCTCTGGTTTTATGCAGCACTCCAACGCACCTTTCTCCATAAGAAAGCACAAGTTGGTTTTCTAAATTTGAGACTGTTCTGTTTTGTAATTCAGTTCATGTGTAGTCAAGTTTACATACTGTGTATTAGAGATATTTTATGATGTTTCTTTTTATGTGTGACTTATTTCACGTAGAATCACCATACCTGTATCCACTCACTATGCCACTACGGGCCTGATGACACAGATTTCATTGCTGAGTGATATTCCATTGTATGTACGTACCACAACTTCTTTATCCATTGTTTGCTCTCTGAGATATTTACCTGGTACTGTAAACGAGGTTCTTGTGAACAGAGAGGTCCCAAACTTTGAGGTGGCTGGGTGTTTTTGATTTTAATTTCCCTAAGCTGTAGGACCATAAGTGGAAGTGCCCTAGGCTGTGTTGCTTTGTTTCTTACGTGTTTCAGGAAACACATAACACTTCTCCAGAATGGTTGTCGGCAATTTACATCATATGCATCAGCATAATAAGGATCCCTGTTTTCCATTGCCTGTCCTCCGTTTCTGGATTTTACAATTTTTTTAAATGGCCCTTTTGCCCTGGGGGGCACTGAGATTTCATTGTAGTGCAGGTTTATTTACAAGCTTCTTGGTTGGCCAAAAAGTGCGTATGCGTTTTTTCCTGAATATATTTAGGGAAAAAAGCATCCGCACTTTTTGGACAAGTGCATCATTATCGACGTTCTGCCTCTTTTCCTATTCTTTAAGTGCAATTCCAGTTTAAGCCTTCAATCGTTTTCCTGAATTTCTGCCCCGCTTTCAAGTCCCCTTTGCAGGCTTACTTCAATATATTTTTGGAGGATAGCTGTCATTTATAACTCTGCAGGTTTGTGAATTACAGTGCCCCTGAGCTCCTTTCTTCAACTCGCTTTCTTGTGAGCTGGGCACAAAACCGCAGGATTGCTTCAGGCACTAATCTCTTTCCAGCAGGGCACGCTGAGCGTTTGGTTAATTCCTCTTCCTGGTGGGAAATGAGCATTACATTTGCCCGTGCAGACACCTACAGCTAGTCTCTCATTGGTTCTCCCTATTCCTGTTCATCTTGCACAGAAATTGCAAGCTGTGCCAAAGAGGAGGTTAAAGGCACTGACTCTCCAAGCGGGGAGAGTGTTAGTAAAGCATCTGGAATGGTGAACCCGAGGACCAGGATACGAAAACTGAGATGCATTTTAAATCGTTTCCCAATCACACGGTGGACGATACTCTGGGTTTCCCATGCATGTTTTAGCTGGAGGAAGAATCCCTTGAACCTGGAGAGTTGGGACCCATGGAATGGGTACCATGCAGTATGACTTCAAAGGGTCTGCATTTGCTCACCAAAACTCACCAATGCTTTCAGCCTGAAGTGTCCAGCCTTATGTCTCAACCAGCTGTGGGTGTAGATGTGGTCAATCCCGGTTGCATCACATGCCCTGAGTGAATTGTTTAAGAATTGCTCTCTATTTCAATGTCTTTGTGTTTGTTTTTGAAATTTATTTTGATAATGGGATTTATCGGATTTTCACTGCTGCGTTTATGCCGCTGTACACACGCTTGATTCTCTTACGGAGACATATAAATCCATGGGTTTTAAGATTCTTCCTAGTCAGGTATATTCCTAGGCGTTGAATATGTGGTGTTGAGTCCATTTCGTTGAGCAAGGAGTAGGTCTTGTCTATTACATATTTGGCTTATGGAAAGTTATCTGTGCTAATTTCAGTCTCTGGTTTTATGCAGCATCCCAACGCACATTTCCCCATAAGCAAGCACTAGTTGGTTTTCAAAATTTGAGACCCTGTTCTGTTTTGTAATTCAGTTCATGTGTAGTTAAATTTACATTCCGTGTATTAGTGATATCTTATGATGTTTCTTTTTCTGTGTGATATAGTTCACGTAGAATCACCGTACCTGCATCCACTCACTATGCCGCTACGGGCCTGATGACACACATTTCATTGCTGAGTGATATTGCATTGCACGTACGTGCCACAACTTCTTTATCCATTTTTTGCTTTCTGGGTTATTTACCTGGTACTGTAGACGAGCTTCTTGTGAACACAGCCGTCCCAAACATTGGTGTGGCTGTCTGTTTTTGATTTTAATTTCCCTAAGCTATAGGACCATAAGTGCAAGTGCCATAGGCTGTGTTGCTTTGTTTCTTACGTGTTTCAGGAAACACCATACACTTCTCCAGGGTGGCTGTTGGCAATTTACATCCTGCCAATCAGCATAACAAGGCTCCCTCTTCTCCATATCCTATCCTACCTTTCTAGATTTTACACTTTTTTCAGATGGCCCTTTTGCCAGGGGGGCAGGGAGACTTCATTGTAGTGCAGATTTCCTTTACAGGCTTGCTTGGTTGGCCAAAAAGGGCGTATGCGTTTTTTCCTGAATATATTCAGGAAAAAACGCATACGCCCTTTTTGGCCAAGTGCATCATTGTCGACGTTGTGCCTCTTTTCCTATGCTTTCAGGGCAATTCCAGTCTACCCCCTGCAATAGTTTTCCTGAAATTCTGCCCCGCTTTCAAGTCCCCTTCGCAGGCTTACTTCAATGTATTTTTCGAGGATAGCTGTCATTTATAACTCTGCAGGTTTGTGAATTACAGTGCCCCTGAGCTCCTTTCTTCAACTCGCTTTCTTGTGAGCTGGGCACAAAACCGCAGGATTCCTTCAGGCCCTAATCTGTTTCCAGCAGGGCACACTGAGCCTTTGTTTAATTCCTCTTCCTGGTGGGAAATGAGCATTACATTTGCCCGTGCAGACACCTACAGCTAGTCTCTCATGGGTTCTCCCTATTCCTGTTCATCTTGCACAGAAATTGCAAGCTGTGCCAAACAGGAGGTTAAAGGCACTGACTCTCCAAGCGGGGAGAGTGTTAGTAAAGCATCTGGAATGGTGAACCCGAGGACCAGGATACGAAAACTGAGATGCATTTTAAATCGTTTCCCAATCACATGGTGGACGATACTCTGGGTTTCCCATGCATGTTTTAGCTGGAGGAAGAATCCCTTGAACCTGGAGAGTTGGAACCCATGGAATGGGTACCATGCAGTATGACTTCAAAGGGTCTGCATTTGCTCACCGAAACTCACCAATGCTATCAGCCTTAAGTGTCCAGCCTTATGTCTCAACCAGCTCTGGGTGTAGATGTGGTCAATCCCGGTTGCATCACATGCCCTGAGTGAATTATTTAAGAATTGCTCTCTATTTCACTGTCTTTGTGTTTTGTTTTCGAAATTTATTTTGATAATGGGATTTATCGGATTTTCACTGCTGCGTTTCGGCCGCTGTACACACGCTTGATTCTCTTACGGAGACATATATATCCATGGGTTTTAAGATTCTTCCTAGTCAGGTATATTCCTAGGCGTTGAATATGTGGTGTTGGGTCCATTTCGTTGAGCAAGGAGTAGGTCTTGTCTATTATATATTTGGCTTATGGAAAGTTATCTGTGCTAATTTCAGTCTCTGGTTTTATGCAGCACCCCAAGGTACCTTTCCCCATAAGCAAGCACTAGTTGGTTTTCTAAATTTGAGACCCTGTTCTGTTTTGTAATTCAGTTCATGTGTAGTCAAGTTTACATTCCGTGTATTAGTGATATCTTATGATGTTTCTTTTTCTGTGTGACGTAGTTCACGTAGAATCACCGTACCTGCATCCACTCACTATGCCGCTACGGGCCTGATGACACAGATTTCATTGCTGAGGGATATTGCATTGCACGTACGTGCCACAACTTCTTTATCCATTTTTGCTTTCTGGGATATTTACCTGGTACTGTAGACGAGCTTCTTGGGAACACAGCCATCCCAAATATTGTGGTGGCTGTCTGTTTTTGATTTCAATTTCCGTAAACTATAGGACCATAAGTGGAAGTGCCATAGGCTGTGTTGCTCTGTTTCTTACGTGTTTCAGGAAACACCATACAATTCTCCAGGGTGGCTGCTGGCAATTTACATCCTGCCAATCAGCATAACAAGGCTCCCTGTTCTCCATATCCTGTCCTACCTTTCTGGATTTTACAGTTTTTTCAGATGGCCCTTTTGCCCGGGGGGCAGTGAGGCTTCATTGTAGTGCAGATTTCCTTTACAGGCTTGCTTGGTTGGCCAAAAAGGGCGTATGCGTTTTTTCCTGAATATATTCAGGAAAAAACGCATACGCCCTTTTTGGCCAACTGCATCATTGTCGACTTTGTGCCTCTTTTCCTATGCTTTCAGGGCAATTCCAGTCTACCCCATGCAGTGGTTTTACTGAAACTCTGCCCCGCTTTCAAGTCCCCTTCGCAGGCTTACTTCAATATATTTTTGGAGGATAGCTGTCATTTATAACTCTGCAGGTTTGTGAAGTACAGTGCCCCTGAGCTCCTTTCTTCAACTCGCTTTCTTGTGAGCTGGGCACAAAACAGCAGGATTGCTTCAGGCCCTAATCTGTTTCCGGTAGGGCATGCTGAGCCTTTGGTTAATTCCTCTTCCTGGTGGGAAATGAGCGTTACATTTGCCCGTGCAGACACCTACAGCTAGTCTCTCATTGGTTCTCCCTATTCCTGTTCATCTTGCACAGAAATTGCAAGCTGTGCCAAACAGGAGGTTAAAGGCACTGACTCTCCGAGCAGGGAGAGTGTTAGTAAAGCATCTGGAATGGTGAACCCGAGGACCAGGATACGAAAACTGAGATGCATTTTAAATCGTTTCCCAATCACACGGTGGATGATACTCTGGGTTTCCCATGCATGTTTTAGCTGGAGGAAGAATCCCTTGAACCTGGAGAGTTGGGACCCATGGAATGGGTACCATGCAGTATGACTTCAAAGCGTCTGCATTTGCTCACCGAAACTCACCAATGCTATCAGCCTGAAGTGTCCAGCCTTATGTCTCAACCAGCTCTGGGTGTAGATGTGGTAAATCCCGGTTGCATCACATGCCCTGAGTGAATTATTTAAGAATTGCTCTCTATTTCACTGTCTTTGTGTTTTGTTTTCGAAATTTATTTTGATAATGGGATTAATCGGATTTTCACTGCTGCGTTTCGGCCGCTGTACACACGCTTGATTCTCTTACGGAGACATATATATCCATGGGTTTTAAGATTCTTCCTAGTCAGGTATATTCCTAGGCGTTGAATATGTGGTGTTGGGTCCGTTTCGTTGAGCAAGGAGTAGGTCTTGTCTATTACATATTTGGCTTATGGAATGTTATCTGTGCTAATTTCAGTCTCCGGTTTTATGCAGCACCCCATGGCACCTTTCCCCATAAGCAAGCACTAGTTGGTTTTCTAAATTTGAGACCCTGTTCTGTTTTGTAATTCAGTTCATGTGTAGTCAAGTTTACATTCCGTGTATTAGTGATATCTTATGATGTTTCTTTTTCTGTGTGATGTAGTTCACGTAGAATCACCGTACCTGCATCCATTCACTATGCTGCTACGGGCCTGATGACACAGATTTCATTGCTGAGGGATACTGCATTGCATGTACGTTCCACAACATCTTTATCCATTTTTTGCTTTCTGGGATATTTACCTGATAGTGTAGACGAGCTTCTTGTGAACACAGCCGTCCCAAATATTGGGGTGGCTGTCTGTTTTTGATTTTAATTTCCATAAGCTATAGGACCATAAGTGGAAGTGCCATAGGCTGTGTTGCTTTGTTTGTTACGTGTTTCAGGAAACACCATACACTTCTCCAGGGTGGCTGCTGGCAATTTACATCCTGCCAATCAGCATAACAAGGCTCCCTGTTCTCCATATCCTGTCCTACATTTCTGGATTTTACACTTTTTTCAGATGGCCCTTTTGCCCGGGGGGCAGTGAGACTTCATTGTAGTGCAGATTTCCTTTACAGGCTTGCTTGGTTGGCCAAAAAGGGCGTATGCGTTTTTTCCTGAATATATTCAGGAAAAAACGCATACGCCCTTTTTGGCCAAGTGCATCACTGTCGACGTTCTGCCTCTTTTCCTATGCTTTCAGGGCAATTCCAGTCTACCCCCTGCAATCGTTTTCCTGAAATTCTGCCCCGCTTTCAAGTCCCCTTCGCAGGCTTACTTCAATATATTTTTGGAGGATAGCTGTCATTTATAACTCTGCAGGTTTGTGAATTACAGTGCCCCTGAGCTCCTTTCTTCAACTCGCTTTCTTGTGAGCTGGGCACAAAACCGCAGGATTGCTTTAGGCCCTAATCTGTTCCCGGCAGGGCACGCTGAGCCTTTGTTTAATTCCTCTTCCTGGTGGGCAATGAGAGTTACATTTGCCCGTGCATACACCTACAGCTAGTCTCTCATTGGTTCTCCCTATTCCTGTTCATCTTGCACAGAAATTGCAAGCTGTGCCAAACAGGAGGTTAAAGGCACTGACTCTCCAAGCGGGGAGAGTGTTAGTAAAGCATCTGGAATGTTGAACCCGAGGACCAGGATACGAAAACTGAGATGCATTTAAATCGTTTCCCAATCACACGGTGGACGATACTCTGGGTTTCCCATGCATGTTTTAGCTGGAGGAAGAATGCCTTGAACCTGGAGAGTTGGGACCCATGGAATGGGTACCATGAAGTATGACTTCAAAGGGTCTGCATTTGCTCACCGAAACTCACCAATGCTATCAGCTTGAAGTGTCCAGCCTTATGTCTCAACCAGCTCTGTGTGTAGATGTGGTCAATCCCGGTTGCATCACATGCCCTGAGTGAATTATTTAAGAATTGCTTTGTATTTCACTGTCTTTGTGTTTTGTTTTCGAAATTTATTTTGATAATGGGATTTATCGGATTTTCACTGCTGCGTTTCGGACGCTGTACACAGGCTTGATTCTCTTACGGAGACATATATATCCATGGGTTTTAAGATTCTTCCTAGTCAGGTATATTCCTAGGCGTTGAATATGTGGTGTTGGGTCCATTTCGTTGAGCAAGGAGTAGGTCTTGTCTATTACATATTTGGCTTATGGAAAGTTATCTGTGCTAATTTCAGTCTCTGGTTTTTTGCAGCACCCCAAGGCACCTTTCCCCATAAGCAAGCACTAGTTGGTTTTCTAAATTTGAGACCCTGTTCTGTTTTGTAATTCAGTTCATGTGTAGTCAAGTTTACATTCCGTGTATTAGTGATATCTTATGATGTTTCTTTTTCTGTGTGACGTAGTTCACGTAGAATCACCGTTCCTGCAACCACTCACTGTGCCGCTACGGGCCTGATGACACAGATTTCATTGCTGAGTGATATTGCATTGCACGTACGTGCCACAACTTCTTTATCCATTTTTTGCTTTCTGGGATATTTACCTGATACTGTAGACGAGCTTCTTGTGAACACAGCCGTCCCAAATATTGGGGTGGCTGTCTGTTTTTGATTTTAATTTCCGTAAGCTATAGGACCATAAGTGGAAGTGCCATAGGCTGTGTTGCTTTGTTTTTTACGTGTTTCAGGAAACACCATACACTTCTCCAGGGTGGCTGCTGGCAATTTACATCCTGCCAATCAGCATAACAAGGCTCCCTGTTCTCCATATCCTGTCCTACCTTTCTGGATTTTACACTTTTTTCAGATGGCCCTTTTGCCCCGTGGGGCAGTGAGATTTCATTGTAGTGCAGATTTCCTTTACAGGCTTGCTTTGTTGGCCAAAAAGGGCGTATGCGTTTTTTCCTGAATATATTCAGGAAAAAACGCATACGCCCTTTTTGGCCAAGTGCATCATTGTCGCCGTTGTGCCACTTTTCCTATGCTTTCAGGGTAATTCCAGTCTACCCCCTGCAATCGTTTTCCTGAAATTCAGCCCCGCTTTCAAGTCCCCTTCGCAGGCTTACTTCAATATATTTTTGGAGGATAGCTGTCATTTATAACTCTGCAGGTTTGTGAAGTACAGTGCCCCTGAGCTCCTTTCTTCAACTCGCTTTCTTGTGAGCTGGGCACAAAACCGCAGGATTGCTTCAGGCCCTAATCTGCTTCCAGCAGGGCACACTGAGCCTTTGTTTAATTCCTCTTCCTGGTGGGCAATGAGCGTTACATTTGCCCGTGCAGACACCTACAGCTAGTCTCTCATTGGTTCTCCCTATTCCTGTTCATCTTGCACACAAATGGCAAGCTGTGCCAAAAAGGAGGTTAAAGGCACTGACTCTCCAAGCGGGGAGAGTGTTAGTAAAGCATCTGGAATGCTGAACCCGAGGACCAGGAAACGAAAACTGAGATGCATTTTAAATCGTTTCCCAATCACACAGTGGACGATACTCTGGGTTTCCCATGCATGTTTTAGCTGGAGGAAGAATCCCTTGAACCTGGAGAGTTGGGACCCATGGAATGGGTACCATGCAGTATGACTTCAAAGGGTCTGCATTTGCTCACCGAAACTCACCAATGCTATCAGCCTGAAGTGGCCAGCCTTATGTCTCAACCAGCTCTGGGTGTAGATGTGGTCAATCCCGGTTGCATCACATGCCCTGAGTGAATTATTTAAGAATTGCTCTCTATTTCACTGTCTTTGTGTTTTGTTTTCGAAATTTATTTTGATAATGGGATTTATTGGATTTTCACTGCTGCGTTTCGGCCGCTGTACACACGCTTGATTCTCTTACGGAGACATATATATCCATGGGTTTTAAGATTCTTCCTAGTCAGGTATATTCCTAGGCGTTGAATATGTGGTGTTGGGTCCATTTCGTTGAGCAAGGAGTAGGTCTTGTCTATTACATATTTGGCTTATGGAAAGTTATCTGTGCTAATTTCAGTCTCTGGTTTTATGCAAAACCCCAACGCACCTTTCCCCATAAGCAAGCACTAGTTGGTTTTCTAAATTTGAGACCCTGTTCTTTTTTGTAATTCAGTTCATGTGTAGTCAAGTTTACATTCCGTGTATTAGTGATATCTTATGATGTTTCTTTTTCTGTGTGAGGTTGTTCACGTACAATCACCGTACCTGCATCCACTCACTATGCCGCTACGGGCCTGATGACACAGATTTCATTGCTGAGTGATATTGCATTGCACGTACGTGCCACAACTTCTTTATCCATTTTATGCTTTCTGGGATATTTACCTGGTACAGTAGACGAGCTTTTGGAAACACAGCCGTCCCAAACTTTGGAGTGGCTCTCTGTTTTTGATTTTAATTTCCCTAAGGAATAGGACCATAAGTGCAATTGCCATAGGCTGTGTTGCTTTATTTCTTACGTGTTTCAGGAAACACCATACACTTCTCCAGGGTGGCTGTTGGCAATTTACATCCTGCCAATCAGCATAACAAGGCTCCCTGTTCTCCATATCCTGTCCTATCTTTCTGGATTTTACACTTTTTTCAGATGGCCCTCTTGCCCGGGGGGCAGTGAGACTTCATTGTAGTGCAGATTTCCTTTACAGGCTTGCTTGGTTGGCCACAAAGGGCATATGCGTTTTTTCCTGAATATATTCAGGAAAAAACGCATACGCACTTTTTGGCCAAGTGCATCATTGTCGACGTTGTGCCCCTTTTCCTATGCTTTCAGGGCAATTCCAGTCTACCCCCTGCAATCGTTTTCCTGAAATTCTGCCCCGCTTTCAAGTCCCCTACGCAGGCTTACTTCAATATACTTTTGGAAGATAGCTGTCATTTATAACTCTGCAGGTTTGTGAATTACAGTGCCCCTGAGCTCCTTTCTTCAACTCGCTTTCTTGTGAGCTGGGCACAAAACCGCAGGATTGCTTCAGGCCCTAATCTGTTTCCAGCAGGGCACACTGAGCCTTTGTTTAATTCCTCTTCCTGGTGGGCAATGAGCGTTACATTTGCCCGTGCAGACACCTACAGCTAGTCTCTCATTGGTTCTCCCTATTCCTGTTCATCTTGCACAGAAATTGCAAGCTGTGCCAAAGAGGAGGTTAAAGGCACTGACTCTCTAAGCGGGGAGAGTGTTAGTAAAGCATGTGGAATGGTGAACCCGAGGAGCAGGATACGAAAACTGAGATGCATTTTAAATCGTTTCCCAATCACACGGTGGACGATACTCTGGGTTTCCCATGCATGTTTTAGCTGGAGGAAGAATCCCTTGAACCTGGAGAGTTGGGACCCATGGAATGGGTACCATGCAGTATGACTTCAAAGGGTCTGCATTTGCTCACCGACACTCACCAATGCTATCAGCCTGAAGTGTCCAGCCTTATGTCTCAGCCAGCTCTGGGTGTAGATGTGGTCAATCCCGGTTGCATCACATGCCCTGAGTGAATTATTTAAGAATTGCTCTCTATTTCACTGTCTTTGTGTTTTGTTTTCGAAATTTATTTTGATAATGGGATTTATCGGATGTTCACTGCTGCGTTTCGGCCGCTGTACACACGCTTGATTCTCTTATGGTGACATATATATCCATGGGTTTTAAGATTATTCCTAGTCAGATATATTCCTAGGCGTTGAATATGTGGTGTTGAGTCCATGTCGTTTAGCTAGGAGTAGGTCTTGTCTATTACATATTTGGCTTATGGAATGTTATCTGTGCTAATTTCAGTCTCTGGTTTTATGCAGCACCCCATGGCACCTTTCCCCATAAGCAAGCACTAGGTGGTTTTCTAAATTTGAGACCCTGTTCTGTTTTGTAATTCAGTTCAGGTGTAGTCAAGTTTACATTCCGTGTATTAGTGATATCTTATGATGTTTCTTTTTCTGTGTGACGTAGTTCACGTAGAATCACCGTACCTGCATCCATTCACTATGCCGCTACGGGCCTGATGACACAGATTTCATTGCTGAGTGATACTGCATTGCACGTACGTGCCACAACTTCTTTATCCATTTTTTGCTTTCTGGGATATTTACCTGGTACTGTAGACGAGCTTCTTGGGAACACAGCCGTCCCAAACTTTGGGGTGGCTCTCTGTTTTTGATTTTAATTTCCCTAAGGAATAGGACCATAAGTGCAATTGCCATAGGCTGTGTTGCTTTGTTTCTTACGTGTTTCAGGAAACACCATACACTTCTCCAGGGTGGCTGCTGGCAATTTACATCCTGCCAATCAGCATAACAAGGCTCCCTGTTCTACATATCCTGTCCTACATTTCTGGATTTTACACTTTTTTCAGATGGCCCTTTTGCCCGGGGGGCAGTGAGACTTCATTGTAGTGCAGATTTCCTTTACAGGCTTGCTTGGTTGGCCAAAAAGGGCGTATGCGTTTTTTCCTGAATATATTCAGGAAAAAACGCATACGCCCTTTATGGCCAAGTGCATCATTGTCAACTTTCTGCCTCTTTTCCTATGCTTTCAGAGCAATTCCAGTCTACCCCCTGCAATCGTTTTCCTGAAATTCTGCCCCGCTTTCAAGTCCCCTTCGTAGGCTTACTTCAATATATTTTTGGAGGATAGCTGTCATTTATGACTCTGCAGGTTTGTGAATTACAGTGCCCCTGAGCTCCTTTCCTCAACTCGCTTTCTTGTGAGCTGGGCACAAAACCGCAGGATTGCTTAAGGCCCTAATGTGTTTCCGGCAGGGCACACTGAGCCTTTGGTTAATTCCTCTTCCTGGTCGGCAATGAGCGTTACATTTGCCCGTGCAGACACCTACAGCTAGTCTCTCATTGTTTCTCCCTATTCCTGTTCATCTTGCACAGAAATTGCAAGCTGTGCCAAACAGGAGGTTAAAGGCACTGACTCTCCAAGCAGGCAGAGTGTTAGTAAAGCATCTGGAATGGTGAACCCGAGGACCAGGATACGCAAACTGAGATGCATTTTAAATCGTTTCCCAATCACACAGTGGACCATACTGTGGGTTTCCCATGCATGTTTTAGCTGGAGGAAGAATCCCTTGAACCAGAAGAGTTGGAACCCATGGAATAGGTACCATGCAGTATGACGTCAAAGGGTCTGCATTTGCTCACCGAAACTCACCAATGCTATCATCCTGAAGTGTCCAGCCTTATGTCTCAACCAGCTCTGGGTGTAGATGTGGTCAATCCCGGTTGCATCACATGCCCTGAGTGAATTATTTAAGAATTGCTCTCTATTTCACTGTCTTTGTGTTTTGTTTTCGAAATTTATTTTGATAATGGGATTTATCGGATTTTCACTGCTGCGTATCGGCCGCTGTACACACGCTTGATTCTCTTACGGAGACATATATATCCATGGGTTTTAAGATTCTTCCTAGTCAGGTATATTCCTAGGCATTGAATATGTGGTGTTGGGTCCATTTCGTTGAGCAAGGAGTAGGTCTTTTCTATTACATATTTGGCTTATGGAAAGTTATCTGTGCTAATTTCAGTCTCTGGTTTTATGCAGCACCCCAAGGCTCCTTTCCCCATAAGCAACACTAGTTGGTTTTCTAAATTTGAGACCCTGTTCTGTTTTGTAATTCAGTTCATGTGTAGTCAAGTTTACATTCCATGTATTAGAGATATCTTATGATGTTTCTTTTTCTGTGTGACGTAGTTCACGTAGAATCACCGTAACTGCATCCACTCACTATGCCGCTACGGGCCTGATGACACAGATTTCATTGCTGAGTGATATTGCATTGCACGTACGTGCCACAACTTCTTTATCCATTTTTTGCTTTCTGGGATATTTACCTGATACTGTAGACGAGCTTCTTGTGAACACAGTCGTCCCAAATATTGGGGTGGCTGTCTGTTTTTGATTTTAATTTCCGTAAGCTATAGGACCATAAGTGGAAGTGCCATAGGCTGTGTTGCTTTGTTTCTTACGTGTTTCAGGAAACACCATACACTTCTCCAGGGTGGCTGCCGGCAATTTACATCCTGCCAATCAGCATAACAAGGCTCCCTGTTCTCCATATCCTGTCCTACATTTCTGGATTTTACACTTTTTTCAGATGGCCCTTTTGCCCGGGGGGCAGTGAGACTTCATTGTAGTGCAGATTTCCTTTACAGGCTTGTTTGGTTGGCCAAAAAGGGCGTATGCGTTTTTTCCTGAATATATTCAGGAAAAAACGCATACGCCCTTTTTGGCCAAGTGCATCATTGTCAACGTTCTGCCTCTTTTCCTATGCTTTCAGGGCAATTCCAGTCTACCCCCTGCAATCGTTTTCCTGAAATTCTGCCCCGCTTTCAAGTCCCCTTCGCAGGCTTACTTCAATATATTTTTGGAGGATAGCTGTCATTTATGACTCTGCAGGTTTGTGAATTACAGTGCCCCTGAGCTCCTTTCTTCAACTCGCTTTCTTGTGAGCTGGGCACAAAACCGCAGGATTGCTTCAGGCCCTAATGTGTTTCCGGCAGGGCATGATGAGCCTTTGGTTAATTCCTCTACCTGGTGGGAAATGAGCGTTACATTTGCCCGTGCAGACACCTACAGCTAGTATCTCATTGGTTCTCCCTATTCCTGTTCATCTTGCACAGAAATTGAAAGCTGTGCCAAAGAGTAGGTTAAAGGCACTGACTCTCCAAGCAGGGAGAGTGTTAGTTAAGCATCTGGAATGTTGAACTCGAGGACCAGGATACGAAAACTGAGATGCATTTTAAATCGTTTCCCAATCACACGGTGGACGATACTCTGGGTTTCCCATGCATGTTTTAGATGGAGGAAGAATCCCTTGAACCTGGAGAGTTGGGACCCATGGAATGGGTACCATGCAGTATGACTTCAAAGGGTCTGCATTTGCTCACCGAAACTCACCAATGCTATCAGCCTGAAGTGTCCAGCCTTATGTCTCAACCAGCTCTGGGTGTAGATGTGGTCAATCCCGGTTGCATCACATGCCCTGAGTGAATTATTTTAGAATTGTTCTCTATTTCACTGTCTTTGTGTTTTGTTTTCATAATTTATTTTGATAATGGGATTTATCGGATTTTCACTGCTGCATTTCCGCCGCTGTACACACGCTTGATTCTCTTACGGTGACATATATATCCATGGGTTTTAAGATTCTTCCTAGTCAGGTATATTCCTAGGCGTTGAATATGTGGTGTTGAGTCCATTTCGTTGAGCAAGGAGTAGGTCTTGTCTATTACATATTTGGCTTATGGAATGTTATCTGTGCTAATTTCAGTCTCTGGTTTTATGCAGCACCCCAAGGCACCTTTCCCCATAAGCAAGCACTAGTTGGTTTTGTAAATTTGAGACCCTGTTCTGTTTTGTAATTCAGTTCATGTGTAGTCAAGTTTACATTCCGTGTATTAGTGATATTTTATGATGTTTCTTTTTCTGTGTGATGTAGTTCACGTAGAATCACCGTACCTGCATCCACTCATTATGCCGCTACGGGCCTGATGACACAGATTTCATTGCTGAGTGATATTGCATTGCACGTACGTGCCACAAATTCTTTATCCATTTTTTGCTTTCTGGGATATTTACCTGATACTGTAGACGAGCTTCTTGTGAACACAGCCGTCCCAAATATTGGGGTGGCTGTCTGTTTTTGATTTTAATTTCCGTAAGCTATAGGACCATAAGTGGAAGTGCCATAGGCTGTGTTGCTTTGTTTCTTACGTGTTTCAGGAAACACCATACACTTCTCCAGGGTGGCTGCTGGCAATTTACATCCTGCCAATCAGCATAACATGGCTCCCTGTTCTCCATATCCTGTCCTACCTTTCTGGATTTTACACTTTTTTCAGATGGCCCTTTTGCCCGGGGGGCAGTGAGACTTCATTGTAGTGCAGATTTCCTTTACAGGCTTGCTTGGTTGGCCAAAAAGGGCGTATGCGTTTTTTACTGAATATATTCAGGAAAAAACGCATATGCCCTTTTTGGCCAAGTGCATCATTGTCGACGTTCTGCCTCTTTTCCTATGCTTTCAGGGCAATTCCAGTCTACCCCCTGCAATCGTTTTCCTGAAATTCTGCCCTGCTTTCAAGTCCCCTTCGCAGGCTTCCTTCAATATATTTTTGGAGGATAGCTGTCAATTATAACTCTGCAGGTTTGTGAATTACAGTGCCCCTGAGCTCCTTTCTTCAACTCGCTTTCTTGTGAGCTGGGCACAAAACCGCAGGATTGCTTCAGGCCCTAATCTGTTTCCAGCACGGCACACTGAGCTTTTGTTTAATTCCTCTTCCTGGTGGGCAATGAGCAATACATTTGCCCGTGCAGACACCTACAGCTAGTCTCTCATTGGTTCTCCCTATTCCTGTTCATCTTGCACAGAAATTGCAAGCTGTGCCAAAGAGGAGGTTAAAGGCACTGACTCTCCAAGCGGGGAGAGTTTTAGTAAAGCATCTGGAAGGGTGAACACGAGGACCAGGATACGAAAACTGAGATGCATTTTAAATCGTTTCCCAATCACACGGTAGACGATACTCTGTGTTTCCCATGCATGTTTTAGCTGGAGGAAGAATGCCTTGAACCTGGAGAGTTGGGACCCATGGAATGTGTACCATGCAGTATGACTTCAAAGGGTCTGCATTTGCTCACCGAAACTCACCAATGCTATCAGCCTGAAGTGTCCAGCCTTATGTCTCAACCAGCTCTGGGTGTAGATGTGGTCAATCCCGGTTGCATCACATGCCCTGAGTGAATTATTTAAGAATTGCTCTCTATTTCACTGTCTTTGTTTTCGAAATTTATTTTGATAATGGGATTTATCGGATTTTCACTGCTGCGTTTCGGCCGCTGTACACACGCTTGATTCTCTTACGGAGACATATATATCCATGGGTTTTAAGATTCTTCCTAGTCAGGTATATTCCTAGGCGTTGAATATGTGGTGTTGGGTCCATTTCGTTGAGCAAGGAGTAGGTTTTTTTATTACATATTTGGCTTATGGAAAGTTATCTGTGCTAATTTCAGTCTCTGGTATTATGTAGCACCCCAAGGCACCTTTCACCATAACCAAGGACTAGTCGGTTTTCTAAATTTGAGACCCTGTTCTGTTTTGTAATTCAGTTCATGTGTAGTCAAGTTTACATTCCGTGTATTAGTGATATCTTATGATGTTTCTTTTTCTGTGTGACGTAGTTCACGTAGAATCACCGTACCTGCATCCACTTACTATGCCGCTACGGGCCTGATGACACAGATTTCATTGCTGAGTGATATTGCATTGCATGTACGTGCCACAACTTCTTTATCCATTTTTTGCTTTCTGAGATATTTACCTGATTCTGTAGACGAGCTTCTTGTGAACACAGCCGTCCCAAATATTGGGGTGGCTGTCTGTTTTTGATTTTAAATTCCGTAAGCTATAGGACCATAAGTGGAAGTGCCATAGGCTGTGTTGCTTTGTTTCTTACGTGTTTCAGGAAACACCATACACTTCTCCAGGGTGGCTGTTCACAATTTACATCCTGCCAATCAGCATAACAAGGCTCCCTGTTCTCCATATCCTGTCCTACCTTTCTGGATTTTACACTTTTTTCAGATGGCCCTTTTGCCCGGGGGGGCAGTGAGATTTCATTGTAGTGTAGATTTCTTTACAGGCTTGCTTGGTTGGCCAAAAAGGGCCTATGCGTTTTTTCCTGAATATATTCAGGAAAAAACGCATACGCCCTTTTTGGCCAAGTGCATCATTGTCGACGTTGTGCCTCTTTTCCTATGCTTTCAGGGCAATTCCAGTCTACCCCCTGCAATCGTTTTCCTGAAATTCTGCCCCGCTTTCAAGTCCCCTTCGCAGGCTTACTTCAATATATTTTTGGAGGATAGCTGTCATTTATAACTCTGCAGGTTTGTGAAGTACAGTGCCCCTGAGCTCCTTTCTTCAACTCGCTTTCTTGTGAGCTGGGCACAAAACCGCAGCATTGCTTCAGGCCCTAATCTGTTTCCGGCAGGGCACACTGAGCCTTTGGTTAATTCCTCTTCCTGGTGGGGAATGAGCGTTACATTTGCCCGTGCAGACACCTACAGCTAGTCTCTCATTGGTTCTCCCTATTCCTGTTCATCTTGCACAGAAATTGCAAGCTGTGCCAAAGAGGAGGTTAAAGGCACTGACTCTCCAAGCGGGGAGAGTGTTAGTAAAGCATCTGGAATGGTGAACCCGAGGACCAGGATACGAAAACTGAGATGCATTTTAAATCGTTTCCCAATAACACGGTGGACGATACTCTGGGTTTCCCATGCATGTTTTAGCTGGAGGAAGAATGCCTTGAACCTGGAGAGTTGGGACCCATGGAATGGGTACCATGCAGTATGACTTCAAAGGGTCTGCATTTGCTCACCGAAACTCACCAGTGCTATCAGCCTGAAGTGTCCAGCCTTATGTCTCAACCAGCTCTGGGTGTAGATGTGGTAAATCCCGGTTGCATCACATGCCCTGAGTGAATTATTTAAGAATTGCTCTCTATTTCACTGCCTTTTTGTTTTGTTTTCGAAATTTATTTTGATAATGGGATTTATCGGATTTTCACTGCTGCGTTTCGGCCGCTGTACACACGCTTGATTCTCTTACGGAGACATATATTTCCATGGGTTTTAAGATTCTTCCTAGTCAGGTATATTCCTAGGCGTTGAATATGTGGTGTTGGGTCCATTTCGTTGAGCAAGGAGTAGGTCTTGTCTATTACATATTTGGCTTATGGAAAGTTATCTGTGCTAATTTCAGCCTCTGGTTTTATGCAGCACCCCAAGCCACCTTTCCCCATAAGCAAGCACTAGTTGGTTTTCTAAATTTGACACCCTGTTCTGTTTTGTAATTCAGTTCATGTGTAGTCAAGTTTACATTCCGTGTATTAGTGATATCTTATGATGTTTCTTTTTCTGTGTGACGTAGTTCACGTAGAATCACCGTACCTGCATCCACTCACTATGCCGCTACGGGCCTGATGACGCAGATTTCATTGCTGAGTGATATTGCATTGTACGTACGTGCCAGAACTTCTTTATCCATTTTTTGCTTTCTGGGATATTTACCTGATACTGTAGACGAGCTTCTTGTGAACACAGCCGTCCCAAATATTGGGGTGGCTGTCTGTTTTTGATTTTAATTTCCGTAAGCTATAGGTCCATAAGTGGAACTGCCATAGGCTGTGTTGCTTTGTTTCTTACGTGTTTCAGGAAACACCATACATTTCTCCAGGGTGGCTGCTGGCAATTTACATCCTGCCAATCAGCATAACAAGGCTCCCTGTTCTCCATATCCTGTCCTACCTTTCTGGATTTTACACTTTTTTCAGATGGCCCTTTTGCCCGGGGGGCAGTGAGACTTCATTGTAGTGCAGATTTCCTTTACAGGCTTGCTTGGTTGGCCAAAAAGGGCGTATGCGTTTTTTCCTGAATATATTCAGGAAAAAACGCATACGCACTTTTTGGCCAAGTGCATCATTGTCGACGTTCTGCCTCTTTTCCTATGCTTTCAGGGCAATTCCAGTCTACCCCCTGCAATCGTTTTCCTGAAATACTGCCCTGCTTTCAAGTCCCCTTCGCAGGCTTACTTCAATATATTTTTGGAGGATAGCTGTCAATTATAACTCTGCAGGTTTGTGAATTACAGTGCCCCTGAGCTCCTTTCTTCAACTCGCTTTCTTGTGAGCTGGGCACAAAACCGCAGGATTGCTTCAGGCCCTAATCTGTTTCCAGCAGGGCACACTGAGCCTTTGTTTAATTCCTCTTCCTGGTGGGCAATGAGCGTTACATTTGCCCGTGCAGACACCTACAGCTAGTCTCTCATTGGTTCTCCCTATTCCTGTTCATTTTGCACAGAAATTGCAAGCTGTGCCAAAGAGGAGGTTAAAGGCACTGACTCTCCAAGCGGGGAGAGTGTTAGTAAAGCATCTGGAATGGTGAACCCGAGGACCAGGATACGAAAACTGAGATGCATTTTAAATCGTTTCCCAATCACACGGTGGACGATACTCTGGGTTTCCCATGCATGTTTTAGCTGGAGGAAGAATGCCTTGAACCTGGAGAGTTGGGACACATGGAATGGGTACCATGCAGTATGACTTCAAAGGGTCTGCATTTGCTCACCGAAACTCACCAGTGCTATCAGCCTGAAGTGTCCAGCCTTATGTCTCAACCAGCTCTGGGTGTAGATGTGGTAAATCCCGGTTGCATCACATGCCCTGAGTGAACTATTTAAGAATTGCTCTCTATTTCACTGTCTTTTTGTTTTGTTTTCGAAATTTATTTTGATAATGGGATTTATCGGATTTTCACTGCTGCGTTTCGGCCGCTGTACACACGCTTGATTCTCTTACGGAGACATATATTTCCATGGGTTTTAAGATTCTTCCTAGTCAGGTATATTCCTAGGCGTTGAATATGTGGTGTTGGGTCCATTTCGTTGAGCAAGGAGTAGGTCTTGTCTATTACATATTTGGCTTATGGAAAGTTATCTGTGCTAATTTCAGCCTCTGGTTTTATGCAGCACCCCAAGCCACCTTTCCCCATAAGCAAGCACTAGTTGGTTTTCTAAATTTGACACCCTGTTCTGTTTTGTAATTCAGTTCATGTGTAGTCAAGTTTACATTCCGTGTATTAGTGATATCTTATGATGTTTCTTTTTCTGTGTGACGTAGTTCACGTAGAATCACCGTACCTGCATCCACTCACTATGCCGCTACGGGCCTGATGACGCAGATTTCATTGCTGAGTGATATTGCATTGTACGTACGTGCCACAACTTCTTTATCCATTTTTTGCTTTCTGGGATATTTACCTGATACTGTAGACGAGCTTCTTGTGAACACAGCCGTCCCAAATATTGTGGTGGCTGTCTGTTTTGATTTTAATTTCCGTAAGCTATAGGACCATAAGTGGAAGTGCCATAGGCTGTGTTGCTTTGTTTCTTACGTGTTTCAGGAAACACCATACACTTCTCCAGGGTGGCTGTTCACAATTTACATCCTGCCAATCAGCGCAACAAGGCTCCCTGTTCTCCATATCCTGTCCTACCTTTCTGGATTTCACACTTTTTTCAGATGGAACTTGTGCCCGGGGGGGCAGTGAGATTTCGTTGTAGTGTAGATTTCCTTTACAGGCTTGCTTGGTTGGCCAAAAAGGGCATATGCGTTTTTTCCTGAATATATTCAGGAAAAAACGCATACGCCCTTTTTGGCCAAGTGCATCATTGTCGACGTTGTGCCTCTTTTCCTATGCTTTCAGGGCAATTCCAGTCTACCCCCTGCAATCGTTTTCCTGAAATTCTGCCCCGCTTTCAAGTCCCCTTCGCAGGCTTACTTCAATATATTTTTGGAGGAGAGCTGTCATTTATAACTCTGCAGGTTTGTGAAGTACAGTGCCCCTGAGCTCCTTTCTTCAACTCGCTTTCTTGTGAGCTGGGCACAAAACCGCAGCATTGCTTCAGGCCCTAATCTGTTTCCGGCAGGGTACGTTGAGCATTTGGTTAATTCCTCTTCCTGGTGGGCAATGAGCGTTACATTTGCCCGTGCAGACACCTACAGCTAGTCTCTCATTGGTTCTCCCTATTCCTGTTCATCTTGCACAGAAATTGCAAGATGTGCCAAAGAGGAGGTTAAAGGCACTGACTCTCCATGCGGGGAGAGTGTTAGTAAAGCATCTGGAATGGTGAACCCGAGGATCAGGATACGAAAACTGAGATGCATTTTAAATCGTTTCCCAATCACACGGTAGACGATACTCTGTGTTTCCCATGCATGTTTTAGCTGGAGGAAGAATGACTTGAACCTGAAGAGTTGGGACCCATGGAATGGGTACCATGCAGTATGACTTCAAAGGGTCTGCATTTGCTCACCGAAACTCACCAATGCTATCAGCCTGAAGTGTCCAGCCTTATGTTTCAACCAGCTCTGGGTGTAGATGTGGTCAATCCCGGTTGCATCACATGCCCTGAGTGAATTATTTAAGAATTGCTCTGTATTTCACTGTCTTTGTGTTTTGTTTTCGAAATTTATTTTGATAATGGGATTTATCGGATTTTCACTGCTGCGTTTCGGCCGCTGTACACACGCTTGATTCTCTTACGGAGACATATATTTCCATGGGTTTTAAGATTCTTCCTAGTCAGGTATATTCCTAGGCGTTGAATATGTGGTGTTGGGTCCATTTCGTTGAGCAAGGAGTAGGTCTTGTCTATTACATATTTGGCTTCTGGAAAGTTATCTGTGCGAATTTCAGCCTCTGGTTTTATGCAGCACCCCAAGCCACCTTTCCCCATAAGCAAGCACTAGTTGGTTTTCTAAATTTGAGACCCTGTTCTTTTTTGTAATTCAGTTCATGTGTAGTCAAGTTTACATTCCGTGTATTAGTGATATCTTATGATGTTTCTATTTCTGTGTGACGTAGTTCACGTAGAATCACCGTACCTGCATCCACTCACTATGCCGCTACGGGCCTGATGACGCAGATTTCATTGCTGAGTGATATTGCATTGTACGTACGTGCCACAACTTCTTTATCCATTTTTTGCTTTCTGGGATATTTACCTGATACTGTAGACGAGCTTCTTGTGAACACAGCCGTCCCAAATATTGTGGTGGCTGTCTGTTTTTGATTTTAATTTCCGTAAGCTATAGGACCATAAGTGGAAGTGCCATAGGCTGTGTTGCTTTGTTTCTTACGTGTTTCAGGAAACACCATACATTTCTCCAGGGTGGCTGCTGGCAAT